>NC_134903.1:6536594-6546594 GCF_041734735.1 Babylonia areolata | reverse complement strand
TTCTGTGTGCACTAAAAAGAAAGAAAATGACAGTGTGTGTGTGTGTGTGTGTGTGTGTGTGTGTGTTGTACCAACGTTATTGTGTGTATACATATATATATATATATATATATGTGTGTGTGTGCAACGTGAGCATGTGTATGTCACTGTGTGTGTGTGTGTGTGTGTGTGTGTGTGTGTGTGTGTGTGTGTGTGTGAGTGTCACTATCCAAGGACGTACAGATTTGGGCTGAAGACTTTAGGGATTGCTGCAGCGTGACCCTCCCCTATGTTCCACTGGGCACCGACTCTGCAATGTTTCTCGGCATGTCTTCCCCACTAGTGTGTTCAGCAAGCGATGCCCTTTCTTTCTTTCTCTCTCTCTCTCCTGCCTTCCTCCCTCCCTCTCACTCACTCACTCACTCACTCCCCGCCCCCCCCCTCCCCCCCACCTCCCCATCTCTCTCTCTCTCTTGACACCAGATTGAAGTGATAATGTCTGCTGGTTATCTGCTCATGTTTCACCCTACACAGAATTGCTTCGAAATCATTGTGTACGTGAATCTGATGTCATTTGGTGAATTCTGTTGTTGTTTTTTGTTTGTTGTCTTTATGTAGAGTATCTTTCGAGAATTTCTGATAAACCCTCCCCCCCCAACTCCCGAAATATACATTATACATGTATCATGTGCCCATGGCCGAAATGTATTAAACATTCATTCATTTTGTCTCTGTCTCTGTCTGTGTCTGTCTCTGTCTCTCTCCCTCCCTCTCTCTCTCCCTCTCTCGCCCCCCTCTCTATCTCCCTCCCTCTCTCTCTATCCCTCTCTCTTTCTCTCCCACTCTCTCTCTCTCCCTCTCTCTCTCCCACTCTCTCTTCCTCTCTCCCTCCCTCCCTCTCCACCCCCTCTCTCCCTCCCTCTCTCTCTCTCCCTCTCTCGCCCCCCCTCTCTATCTCCCTCCCTCTCTCTCTCTCTTCCTCTCTCTTTCTCTCCCACTCTCTCTCCCACTCTCTCTATTCCTCTCTTCCTCCCTCTCCACCCCTTCTCTCCCTCCCTCCCTCTCTCGCCCCCCCCTCTCTATCTCCCTCCCCCTCTCTCTCCCCCTCTCTCTCTCTCCCACTCTCTTCCTCTCTCTCTCTCCCCCTCTCTCCCTCTCTCCCTCTCTCTCTCTCCCTCTCTCTCTCTCCCACTCCCACTCTCTCTCTCTCTTCCTGTCTCTCTCCCTCTTCACCCCCCTCTCTCCCTCTCTCTCTCTCCCTCCCTCTCTCTCCCCCTCTCTCTCTCCCTCTCTCTTTCTCTCCCACTCTCTCTCCCACTCTCTCTCCCTCCTCCCCCCTCTCTCTCTCGTTTGATACAAAAACGAACAAACTTGTTGTTTCTGGCCCAGGCGCTGTGATATAAACTGATTGGTAACTAACCAGACTTGCAGACTGAAGAAGCGGCTGGGTGAAAGCATTGGAAGGGTGTGTGTGTGTGTGTGTGTGTGTGTGTGTGTGTGTGTGTGTGTGTGTGTGTGTGTGTGTGTGTGTGTGTGTGAAACCACAGGGTGGGAGGGAGGGGGATGTGGGTGAGGGGGTCCAGGGGTTGGGGATTAGGGTTGTTGGGGCTGATCTTTCTTTGACTGATTTGATTTTACGAGTTGAAGTGATCGCGATGGTATTCATGACTCCCGAAATACACATACGTATGTATTATGTGCCCATGGCCGAAATGCATTCAACATTCATCCATTTAGTCTCTGTCTCTCTGTCTGTGTCTGTCTGTCTCTGTCTTTGTCTCTCTCCCTCTCTCTCTCTCTTCCTCTCTCTCCCTCTCCCCCCTCTCTCTCTCCCTCCTCTCTCCCTCTCCCTCTCTCTCTCTTCCTCCCTCCCTCTCTCTCCCTCTCTCTTTCTCTCCCACTCTCTCTCTCCCACTCTCTCTCTCTCTCTCCCTCTCTCTCTCCCTCCTCCCCCCCTCTCTCTCTCGTTTGATACAAAAACGAACAAACTTGTTGTTTCTGGCCCAGGCGCTGTGATATAAACTGATGGTAACTAACCAGATTTGCAGACTGAAGAAGCGGCTGGGTGAAAGCATTGGAAGTGTGTGTGTGTGTGTGTGTGAAACCACAGGGTGGGAGGGAGGGGGATGTGGGTGAGGGGGTCCAGGGGTTGGGGGATCAGGGTTGTTGGGGCTGATCTTTCTTTGACTGATTTGATTTTACGAGTTGAAGTGATCGCGATGGTATTCATGACTGTTTATTTTCGTCTTCGGGTATGTTTTGCTTCCCTTCCACCCCCCTCCCCTTACTAAGATTATTTGAGAGAGAGAGAGAGAGAGAGAGAGAGAGAGAGAGAGAGAGAGAGAGAGAGATGTTACAGTACTTAATTTTTAAGAATTTGCCGATCGATACAAGTGCTATTTTTCCGTTGAGTCAGGCGTTCAGATGTATTCTGTCCACTGTATACTCAAGCGGCACACACACACACACACACACACACACACACACACACACACACACACACACACACACACACACACGCGCGCGCGCGCGCGCTCGCGCGCACACATACACACGCACCCACACACACGCACCCACACACGCAAGCACACTCACGCACACACACGCACGTACACACACTCACGCACACGCACACGCACACACACACAATACAATACTTACAGACACAGATTCCTAATCGATATATGTCGTCCAAATGCAAAGCCTAGTGAATTGATCCTTCTAACAGATATACAGCCAAGGCTGGCGAAATTTGTTCATGAATGTTTCTCTTCTTAATATGCTCATGTTTATGTTTCATTGTGTCTTATAAACTTTAAGGCTTTATGACAATAAAAAGTATTCTTTTCTATCCTATTCTATTCACACACACACACACACGCACACACACACACGAACACACACAGACACACACACACACACAAACACAAGCACAAGCACAAGCACACACACACGCACACATATTCCTGGGGCCGAGGTCTTGTCGGGTGCGTAGCAACGTTACGCATTGGCGGAGGCCGTACGTACAACGTTGCCCCTAAAGAGGATGGGCATGGCGTGTGCGGAACGTAAAATTTGCTGCTACGTTCGACGTTCCTTTACGACAGCTCCCCCCCAGGCGTAAACCTATGCGTAGAACACGTGTCAGGAAGAAACATGGCGAACAGAGTATACTTTAGGTTACTGATGCGTCGAAATTTCAGACGTCAACGGATTCTGCGTGACCGTACCAATCCGTTTGATGTTTATGATGTGGACCTGTTTGCTAGGTTTCGTTTTCGACGGGAAGACATCGTTACTCTCGTCGACATATTTGGAGATGAGCTGGAGCATCCCCTCCAGAGAGGAGGTTCGCTACCTCCGTTGATGCAAGTGTTAGTTGCATTGCGTTTTTTGGCAACAGGGGGATTTCAGCGAGTGATTGGGGATTTGTTCCAAATTGACAGACGGACAGTAGCAAGAGTTATTGATCGATTCTCCTCAGTGTTGTCTAGAAGACTGGGGGAATTTGTTAAGCTTCCTGTTTCACAGAGAGAAGCTGATGTGATGAAAGACAGGTTCTACCAGATTGCACGTTTTCCCAATGTACTTGGCTGCATAGACTGTACACATATTCCAATCATTGCACCTGTGGTCAACGAATTTGAATACGTCAACCGCCACGGCAACCACACAATTAATGTGCAGCTCATCTGCAATGCAGATATGGTGATCATCAACTGCATTGTGCGTTGGCCAGGGTCAGTGCATGACTCTCGCATTTTGCGTGAAAGTAATCTTTTTCGGAACTTTGAAGGACCACAGGCTCCACTTCAGGGTGTATTCCTTGGAGACAGTGGCTATATGATTCGCCCTTGGCTCTTGACTCCAATCCTCAACCCGGACGGCTGAGGATGTATGTATTCACACATACATAATATGTCTTCTGAATCAAAGTTGTACAAAGGCTACATTTCTAAGAAATCCATGAGAAACAACACATATGTAGAGTTTGTAATCTTACCATGTTAGTAGCATGCACATTGAATAGCTGTTCTTACCCTGAATCACCAAATACCATTCAGAGAGAGAGAGAGGGAGACAGAGAGAGACAGACAGAGAATACTTACGCTTTATTCCTTCTAGAAGACATGTCTCGTCCCCCAGAATGTCCAAAACGACATCGTGCCACCACGGAATGTCAGGAAGAGGACCGCCACCCGTGGGAGGGTTTTTCAGTTTGCTGCGGAGACGGATGGCATTGAGTCGAAGATCGGACCTTTTTTTTTTCACTTTCTGGGTCGGCCTGTGTGTTTTTCCTCTGGCATTGACACAGTTTGCAATATCCTCCCAGAGTTGTTGCTTTTTTTTTTTTTAACCGTCACTGCGTTGTTCAGCCTGCAGAACAAGGCTGAAGCATGTTCTTTAACAAGCTCCAGCAAACAACGAATCTCCTCTTCCGTAAAATTTGTCGTCCTCTGTCTTGAGCTTTCAGTTTGGTCTTCCATTTTAGCAAGAGCAAGAGGACGAGATGTGCAGCGGAAACGGTTTTCCCGTTCGCTTTAGCTATTTTTAGCTTAACGTCATACGTACGCTTCACAACGCACGACGTAGCTCCGCGAGCAACTAAGTATGTGTCATGACCACACATTTACGCATTTGCGGAACTACGTCGTGCGTTGGCTTTCCGCGTTCGTAAGTTGATGCGTAACTGTCTTGATGTACGCATCCGACAAGACCTCGGCCCCTGGTGTCTATAATGTGCCTTCAGCAACATTCCATATATTATCTCTTCGGATCAGAACAGAGCACCAGACAGTGATGGAAGAAGTAAAGTGCTGGTGGACGGACGTCGGGGAGGAGGTGGTGGGCATGGGGGGGGGGGGGAAAGAGATAGCAAAGGGTGGGGGGTTTGGAGGGTGTGTGTGTGTGTGTGGGGGGGGGGGGGGGGCGGGGGCTGGGGGGGGGGTAGGGGGGGGGGGGTGGGGGGAAGGTACTCACCAGACACACAGCGGTCTTCTATTCACTGTCAGTGACTTTCTGGTTGGTGCCGCTTGCTCCAAGTGTTGACAGCACAGCCAGTCTGTGGGTCAAGAGACTTTTTTCTTTTTCTTTTTTTCTTTTAAAGTCTGGGAGTGCTTTCAGGTCTGTTCTCTTGCTTCACTTGGTGGAGTTGAGACTGATGACTATTCAGTACTCTTGCAAAGTAAAGGTCACATCGGCGGCTGCTCTGCCCCCAAGCCCGCCCCCCCCACCTCCCCCATCCCCTACCTATTCCTCCCTCGCCTTTTTTTTCTTTTTCTTTTTTTTTTAACAGCATTCTCTCTCTGACTGATGGTTTTCTCGGCTCCACGGCCACTTGTCAGCCACAGTCTGGTTCTCGCCAATACATGGAGAGATGTTCACACACACACACACACGCACACACAGGTCAATGGGTTTTGCTGGTTGGGGGAGGGCATTGGCTTGCATGTTGTCTGGATCTCTCTGTGTGGGTGGGGTGTGGGTGTGGATGTGGTTGGAGCAGCAGAGAAAGTGGAAGGGAGATGAGGTGGGAGGGGGAGGGTAAAGGGGGGGGGGGTTCCCCCCCCCCCTCCCTGGCGAAGAAGGACTGAGGGGTTGGGGATAGGATAGGGGGGGGGGGGGTGATGAAAGGAGTGAAGGAGTATGGGGTCAGTGGTGGGGGGAGAGAGAGACAGGGGGGAGAAAGAGAGAGAGAGAGAGAGAGACAGACAGATTTGTAAGAAATGAGTCAGTCGACTATGGAGACTATTTCGCTCCATCCCCCAAATCCCCCCCCCATCCCCCCGGCCCCGCCCCCCCCCTTCCCCACCCCACCCCCCCACACCACTACCCCCATGACACCCGCACACACATTATATATATTCACGCGTGGACGCACACACCCACTCACTCCCACGTGGAATCGCGGAAACATAAATGACACCTGCTGGCATTGGTGTGCATACACACATAGACACACACACACACACGCACGCACGCAAACACACACACACGCACGCACGCACGTACGCATACAAACACACACGCACATATACCCCCCCTAACCCCCCCCCCCCCGCACCCCCCCCCCCCCCCCCACAGAAGCAGCTGTTCACATGCATGCCTGCTGAGCGCAGGTGGAGTGTGCAGTGCCTGCATGAAAAAGGGGGCGATCCATTGTCCGACGTTGTCCGTCATCAGACATAGTTCCATCATGTATTGTCCTGGGGGACAGCTGACCCGAAAATGACGTCACCAGCCGGCGAGGACCTCAACTGGTGTCTCATTGATGACAGTCCTGTTCTGTTTTTAATCCGACACGTAGGGAACGATTGTCAATCAGAATTGTGTGTTGCATATCACAAGTCACGTGTTCGTTCAAGCTCGTCACTGCTCACCGCCACTCCCCTCATCGACAGGAAAACAAACAAACAACAACAACAAAACCAAAGCAACAACAACAACAATAAACAACAACAACAGCTGCTGCCAGGAAAGAATAAAAACAACAACAACAACAACAAAATGGTGGCGCTCTTCGTGTAGCCACGCGCTCTCCTTGTGCCTGTGGAGAGCAGCCCGAATTTCACACAAGAGAAATCTGTTGTGATGAACAACAGATAATGCAACACAGTACAATACAATGCAATACAAAACAATACAACACAATACAATACAATACAATGCAATACAAAACAATACAACACAATACAGTACAATACAATGCAATACAAAACAATACAACACAATACAGTACAATACAATGCAATACAAAACAATACAACACAACACAGTACAATACAATGCAATACAAAACAATACAACAACACAGTACAATGCAATACAAAACAATACAACACAATACAGTACAATACAATGCAATACAAAACAATACAACACAACACAGTACAATACAATGCAATACAAAACAATACAACACAATACAGTACAATACAATGCAATACAAAACAATACAACACAACACAGTACAATACAATGCAATACAAAACAATACAACACAACACAGTACAATACAATGCAATACAAAACAATACAGCACAACACAGTACAATACAATGCAATACAAAACAATACAACACAACACAATACAATACAATGCAATACAAAACAATACAACACAATACAGTACAATACCACCCCCACCCGTGTTGCATTGTGTGTGTGTGGGGTGGGGGTGGGATCGGGGTCGGGTGTGTGTGTGTGGGGGAGGGGGGGTAAGTGTGTGTGCATGTGGGAGGGGAGGCGGGGTGGGTGAGAAGGGGGGGTGGGGGGGGGGGGAAGGCACTTTACTCCGATTTTCCGTACTCTGTCCATGTGTGTGAATGACGACCAGACTTTGGTCAAGAACGGTCAAACGTGGCGGAGGGAGAGGTCCCGCTTTCCTTTGCCGAGCCATGGACATGTCACATCGTGTGTGTGTGTGTGTGTGTGTGTGTGTGTGTGTGTGTGTGTGTGTGCGTGCGTGCGTGCGTCCGTCCATCCGTCCGTCCGTCTCCCAGACATACATGATGCAACTAAGTCTGATGACAACGTCGGATAATGGATCGCCCCCTTTAAATGCAGGCACTGCACACACACACACCTGTGCACAGCAGGCAGGCATGTAAACAGCTGTGTGTGTGGGTGTGTGTGTGCGTGCGTGCTGGCGTGCGGGCGTTCGTGCGTGTGTGTGATGTAACGCTTGTGTGTGTGTGTGTGTGTGTGTGTGTGTGTGTGTGTGTGTGTGTGTGTTCTGCACATCTGTTGGCCTGTACGATCACGGGAAAAAAAAAAAGAAGAAGAAAAAAAAAAAAAAAATCTCCCACCTTCGTACCAACCATTGTGCTGCCGGAAATGGAAGCCAGGACCCTCCGTCCGATTGGAAGTCCAGCCCTCAAACCTGAACTCAGCTTCCGCCTTTTTTCGGACCATGAATTTTTGCGCTGTGAGGTTTCCCGTGGTTTGGTTTGTTTTGTTTTTGCTCTGTTGCCTTGTGAAAGGTGCTGCAGTGTTTTCTGAGCAGAACAGTTTCTTAACCCTATGTTTTTTTTTTTTTATTTTTTGATGAATAGTTTTAATGCAGGCCTTTGTGTGTGTGTGTGTATATGTCTATGTGTATAAATAAATGATATGTATGTATGTATGTACGCGCGATTGCGCATTTTTGTGTATCATATATATGTGATAAATTGCTGGAGGGACACACACACACACACACACACACACACACACACACACACACACACACACACACACACACACACACACATTTATATATGTAAAGAGAGAGAGAGAGAGAGAGAGAGAGAGAGAGAGAGGTTGGGAAAGCGGGTTGGGGGTGGACTAAAGTATAGAAACAGAGGAGGTGAACAAATCAAGCCACGGCGCACACCACTTGACTTTAAAACGTCCACCAAAAGGCTGATACGTCTAACACGACTGAAGCACCACTACTACTGTTAAGTATAATATCTTTCCATTTGATTTTTTCTTTCTTTCTTATCCATTTTCTTCGCCAGAGCAGTCGCGCGTCCGTGTCTCCCCTTCGCAGCTCAAGTCTCCTGATTCACCGGGTCAGATGCCTCCTTGAACTCTTGTCCTGTGGCCCCCGGGCTGTTAAGTGGGTATTGGTTTTGGCTGGCAGCCACATTTCTCCATCACGATGGTTTGTGTTCTGCGGGATGGCGGGGATGCCTGGTTTTGTAGGAATGTCTGGGTCTGACGCCGGATCATACTGAGTGGGTTGTGGGGTTGGGGGGGGCTAAAGAGACCCCCCCGAGCCCCCCCCCCCCCCCCCCCCTCATTCCCCTCCCCCCACCCCCCCCCCCCCCAGACCCCCCCACGCCCTCGCTGCGTTTTGCAGGGTAACTGAACAACTGTTTATCTGTGTCTGCTCTGATTCCTTTTAGAGAGCTCACGAAATGGGGAAATGAGGGCTCCATCGACTGCCAGTTTTTGTACATGTATGTATATACGGGTGAAGTGGAAGTAGTCTTTGATTTTACGTATTTTCCACTTGAAGTGATGGTGGTGTTGGTGTTGGTGGTGGTTGGTGTGTGTGTGTGTGTGTGTGTGTGTGTGTGTGTGTGTGTGTGTGTGTGTGTTCCTGTGTGTGTGTGTGTGTGAATGTGCAAACACGCACGCCGCACACACACGAATACACACACAGTGGACACACCCAGACGCTCCCTCTTTCTCTTTTCTTTTCTGTCTTCCGCCCTCACACACACACACACACACACACACACACACACACACACGTTTGCGCGCACACACACGCACACACACACACGCACACACACACACACACACATCCGTGTGCGCGCAACACACGCACGCACACACACACACTCACTCACTCACTGAAACACAGACATACACACACACACACACACACACACACACACACACACAGAGACAAACTCAGAGACACACAGACACAGACACACACAGACACACACACACACACACACACACTCACAGAAGGCTGAGGGAAGAGGGGGTGGGGTGGGTTGGGGGTGATGAATTATGGAAGATGTGTGTGTCTTTTCAATCATGACAATCATCGTGTAAATGACACCACCAGGTGTTGAAGAGGTGTGTTAGACTGAACAACTGCTCTGCCCTGAACTGAACTGCCCCGATCTTTAGGAACGATGGAAAGAATTTGCACCCGACAAGTCGGAGGCTTATCGCAAAACTGCTGCCTGGAATGTTGGCCTCGGGAGGGGGGAGGGAGTGGGAGAGGGGGAAGGGTACTGGGGGGTGGGGGGGGGGGGAGATTGGGGTAAGTGGAATGTTTTATTTCGAAATGGAATGAGCAACAGTTTTGTTTTCACGTCTAGCCATGATCTTAAAAAAAAAAAAAGAGAAAAAAAAGAAAGAAAAAAGGCTCACTGACACATACCATGGATTTTTTTGAACAAGAATAGAAAAGCACAATATGTCATACTGTTTATGTTTCTAAACGGTTCTGTCTGACTCTGTCTCTGTCTCTGTCTGTCTCTCTGTCTGTCTGTGTGTGTCTCTCTCTCCCTCT
>NC_134903.1:6521594-6531594 GCF_041734735.1 Babylonia areolata | reverse complement strand
CCACGCTTCAGCATCCAACGTTCTTTCCTCAGGGTGAATGAAACCCGATCATGAGAGACGAGTCTGTCTGGAAACAAGGGGTAAACGAGGACACCAGGGATATGACAAAAAGTGGTCGTAGTTGTAGTAGTAGTCGTCGTAGTAGTAGTAGTACAGCAACACTGCTACTACTACTACTTATGATGATGATGATAGTGATAATGATAGTAATGATACTAATGATAGTAATAGCAATAATAATGATAGTAATGATAATACGAATGATAGTAATAATAATAATCATGATAATAATGAGAAGAAGAAGAAGAAGAAGAAGAAGAAGAAGAAGCACGATGAAAGCACATACACGAACAGAAAATAGCAGAGAGCATGTTCCATCATTTCATGTAGCCATGGCATAAAGGGCGCACCAGCTCCACCCACTGGTGTTTATTGCTTCCCACAGAGAGAGAGAGCGAGAGAGAGAGAGAGGGAGGGAGAGAGAGAGAGAGAGAGCGAGAGAGAGATCCTGCTGAGATGCACTATGATGGCACGAAGGGTACAGAGAAACACGCACGCACACTCATTCCACCTGTTTCCTGTCTTGTACAGTACCATCCTCCCTCTCCCACCCCCTCCTCTCTCTCTCTCTCTCTCTCTCTCTCTCTCTCTCTGCTGACACCATCTCCTTTCACCCACCCACCCCAATCCACCCACCCACCCGATCCCAGTTATGATGCCTTGCTAAGGTTGCATCAAAGTTCTGAACAGTTTTGGGGGATGTCCTGCTGCGAGAAACAAGCTCATCCGGTACTTTGGGTGCTTTCTGTAGAAAGGGCTCTGTTGCTGAAGCAAGACAGGAAATGGATACATGTCCGTGGAAGCCAGGAAGTCATAACGTATCTGGAAGACAGAAAGTCAATACATCTGCTTGTCTGTGGAAGTTGAGACACGCCTGTGGAATCAGGAAGATGGTACATGCCTGTGGAAGACCGGAAGTCATTAGGTGTCGGGAAGACAGAAAGTCAGTGCATGTCTGTGGAAGACAGGAAGTTAATAATGTCTATGGAAGACAGGAAGTTGACACATGTCTGTGGCAGACAGTCAATGCATGTGTGGAAGACATGAAATCAATACGTTTGTGGTAAACAGGAAGTTAACACATGTCTGTGGAAGACAGGAAGTTATTATATATCTGTGGAAGACAGTACATTTCTGTGGAAGACAGGAAGTTGACACATGTGTATGGAAGACAGAGGTTGGATCATGTGTGTGGAAGACAAGAAGTTGATATGTCTTAGGAAGACAGGAAGTTGACTTATGTCTTTGGAAGACAGGAAGTTGACACATGTCTGTGGAAAACGGGAAGTTGATATATGTGTGTGGAATACAGGACGTTGACACATGTGTGCACACGTGTGTTGAAGACAGGAAATTGACTTATGTCTGTGGAAGACTTGAAGTTAATGTAGACGTGTGTGGAATACAGGAAGTTGACACATGTCTGTGGAAAACGGGAAGTTAACGTGCGTGGAAGACAGGACGTTGACACATGTATGCACATGTGTGTGGAAGACAGGAAATTGACTCATATCCGTGGAAGACAGGAAGTTAAAGTAGACATGTCTGTGGAAGACAGGAAATTGACTCATGTCTGTGGAAGACAGGAAGTTGACACATGTTTATTGAAGGCAGGAAGTTGACACATGTCACATGTCTATGGCAGGCAGGAAGTTGACACATGTCTATGGAAAACGGGAAATTGATACATGTTTGTGGAAGACATATGAACATTCTCCTTTTTTTTTTTAAAGTTCTCTTTTTGCCCAGGTGAAAAAGAAACAACTATTAGGATGATGTGGGAAATAAACAGTTTCTAGAGAGAAGTGGGGAAAAGTTGTTAGGGTGAAGTGGGACAGAAGCAGACGTTAGGATGATGTGGGACTGAAACAGTTGTTGGGATGAGGTGGGAAATAAACATCTAATAGGATGAAGTGGTAAAAATAAGAAAACAGTCGTTGGGGTGAGGTGGGAAAGAAACATCCGTTAGGTTTCAGTTTCAGTTTCAGTAGCTCAAGGAGGCGTCACTGCATTCGGACAAACCATATACGCTACACCACATCTGCCAAGCAGATGCCTGACCAGCAGCGTAACCCAACGCGCTTAGTCAGGCCTTGAGAAAAAACAACAACAAAAAACAAAAACAAAAACAAAACAAAACGGGGGAATAAATAATAGATAAGCTTACATAAATAAATAAATAAATGAATAATAATTATAATATAGAAAAAGGTAGTAGTAATAATAATAGTAATACTAATAAAATGATAATAAATAAATAAATAAATAAATAAATAAATAAATAAGACAACAATGGTGATAAATAAGCGAATAAATGTAAAATATGAAGACACACATTCACACATACACCCACACATGCATAACAGAAATGCACCAAACATGCAGTTTCACAGATATGAAAGTACAGTCAAATACATATAAACGTACATGAGCTCCAACACACACACACACACACACACACACACACACATTACCTTGCTCCTCCTCCACCCCCTCCTCCACACACTCATTTCTAGTCTACGTATCGCAGCTTCCACGGCACACACACACACACACACACAAACACACAGATGAACACTTACTTGTACAAGCACACACACATACGCCCATATCTCCCACTCCCAACCCCACACACATATATACAAAGATATATATATATATATATATATATATATATATATATATATATATATATATATATATACACGTTCCAATATCCTGTTGCTCCCACAGTGTAGGCATGCATACACTCACATACCTCATCCTCTACCCCACCTCCCCCCGCACTCCCACCTCCCCTCACGCACACACGTACACAGATCTCTCCTGACACTTTTGTACACTTACACTCTCGCGCATTCACAAACGCACTCAAAAGCACAGACCCACACATCCACACAAACACACACATACACACGCACAGAGGCTGCCACTGACTGGCCGCAAGAGGGATGGGAAAAGATCTCTGATGCCAAGAACGTGGCGTCTAGTGTGTTGCTCAGTCTATTGTATTTGGAAAGGCCCACAGAGACTCTGTTCCGTTTTGAAGAAATTTGCGCAATGTTGGTTTGGAAATGATGCCGATATTTGTTTGATTTGCAAAGCATCGTGCTCTACCTTTCATGTTAGACTTGCGGCCGCTCCCTCTCTCTGCTTTTATTTCTTTGAGGCGATCGATGGTGTGATGGCCTTGTACCTGTTCTTTTTGGTATTCTTTGACTTTTCTGAGGATTTCCGATTTTCCTAGATGTAGGCCGCTCGTTGGTGTTGCGTTACCAGCAAGTCTGTCAGCTCGCTCATTTCCCTTAACACCTGCATGTCCCGGGCAGTATGACCATGTGAGTTTTTTAATCAGAAAGTTGCGCATTGCCTTATGCCACTCTGGGCTTCCCATTCCGTTTTCAATTTTCTGTATGAGGTTCATTGAATCGGTTAGAATCATGGCATGTTGGTTTCCGGGCGTATGGATGGACGATAGCCGTTAGGATGAAGTGGGACTGAAAGAGCCGTTAGGATGAAGTGGGACTAAAACAGTTGTTGGGATGAGGTGGGAAAGAAATAGCCGTTGGGATGAGGTGGGAAAGAAACAGCCGTTAGGATGAAGTGGGACTGAAACAGTTGTTTGGATGAAGTGGGACTGAAACAGCCGTTAGGATAAAGTGGGGCTGAAACAGCCGTTAGGATGAAGTGGGACTGAAACAGTTGTTTGGATGAAGTGGGACTGAAACAGCCGTTAGGATGAAGTGGGACTGAAACAGCCGTTGGGATGAAGTGGGACTGAAACAGTTGTTGGGATGAAGTGGGAAAGAAACAGCTTTTAGGGTGAAGTGGGACTGAAACAGCCGTTGGGATGAAGTGGGACTGAAACAGTTGTTGGGATGAAGTGGGAAAGAAACAGCTTTTAGGGTGAAGCGGGGGAAAAAGTAGCACAGGGTGGAGCAGGAGAGGTGGAGATGCCAACAGGCCTTTTTTGTTTCTGACCTCCTGCATGGATGGACCACATTTTGCGTGCGTGAATTCGTGCGCGCGTGGGCGTGCATGCGCTGCTTTTAATTTAGCTAACCATCTGTTTATTTGTTTAAATGCAAAAACTAAAACTACTTGATGAGCATTGTATAAGTTTTGTCTGTAAACTCAACTGTCTTGCTAGCATGAGGATTTTACTGAAGCCTGGGAATTCACTTGTTCAGTTAAATAAACAGGTCTGCTTTGGGGTCTCGCTTTCTTGTTTGAAAAAAAACCCAAAACAAAACAAAAAACACCCCAAAAACCCCAACCCCTTCCCCACCCCCGACTCTCCCTTCCCCCTCCACGTTTAATTCAGATATTCTCCTTTTTTCTGATTTCACCAGATGAGATTGAAATGGGGCTTTGAGGTGCAAGTTAAGACAAGGGGAGTGACTGGTACGTGGGGGTGCGTTGATAATAGTTCTACAATTAGCCGCAAGCAAGGTCACATTTGATCACGAGTTATTACACAAGGGCAGGCAATAACGAGCTAACGATGCTCGCAGCTGCTTCCCAGAAATTACAAGTTGCTTTCAGGTAAACAGAAAGCACATTAGAACTGAGCCAGGTTCTTTCTTCTTCTCTCTCGCCCTCTCTCCCTCCCTCCCTCCCTCCCTCCCTCCCCCCCCCCTTCTCTCTCTCGTGATTAATATCGTTCCTCCCACGCCCACACAATTCCTCCCATTTCCAGCTCTCTCCATGCAATCTTCAATCCAGCCCCTACCCCTACCCCCTCCCCCCCCACCCAGCCCTGATCCAGTTGTTGTTAAGGATCTCAAGCAGCGCGTGCTGGGTGGGAGCTCATCTGGTGCCACGGGCTGTCTTTTGAAGTGTGTCTGTTGGGCCAAATGAAACAAGGTTGGGGGGTGGGGGGATGGGGGTGGGGGCAGTTAAATGCATATATGTATGAGGAGTCATGCCATACTGGTGATTTTCTTTTTTTTTTTTTTTTTTTTTTTTTTTTTTTTTTTTTTTTTTGACAGCTGCTTTGGGGGTGGGGTGGGCGGGGGTCGGGGGTCGGAGGAGAAGTGAGTGTCTGTTGGCCAAATGAGACAAGGCAGGGGGAGTTGAATACACACACGCACACACACACACACACGGATATATATATATATATATATATATATATATATATATATATATATATATATATATATGTCTGGGGTCATGCCATACTGACGATTTTCTTTTTTTGAAAGCTGTGTTGGAGAGGTAGGACAGGGGGAGAGGGGACGGGGGGCGAGGGTGTGTGTGGGGGGGGGGGGAGTGAAGTGAGTGTATGTTGGCCAAATGAAATAAGGCAGGGGCGGAGTTAATGCCATACTGGTGATTTTCTTTTTGTTTTCGAAAACTGTCCAGGAGGGGCGGTGAGTGGGGGGTAGGGTAAGGGGAGGGAGGGGTTGGGGGTGGGGGGCGTGGGATGGGGGAGGGGGTGCGGGGGAGGGGGGTGGGCGCGAAGTGAGTGTATGTTGGCCAAATGAAACAAGGCAGGGGGAGTTAGATACACATATATGTGGGGTCATGCCATACTGGTGATTTTTTTTTTTTTTTGTTTGTTTGAAAGCTGTCTAGGAGGGGCAAGGGAGGGAGGGATGGGAGGTGGGGGAGGGGAGGGGGAAAGAAGTGTGTCTGTCAGCCAAATGAAACAAGGCAGGGGGAGTTACATACTGTGATACATATATTTGGCGTCATGACATTCTGGTGATTTTCTTTCTTTCTTTCTTTTTTTTTAATTTATTATTATTAATCATTTTTTTAAGCTGCCTAGGTGGGGCCGGGGGTGGGGGTTTGAGGGGGGTGAGTGTTGGCCAGATGAAATAAGGCAAGGGGGAGTTAAATACAGATGATATCATAATATCATTCATCAGGCCCCTACACTACTCATTAGGGACCTGCATCATTCATCAGGGACCTATATAAGTCTTCAGGCCCCTACATCATTCATCAGGCCCCTACATCATTCATCAAGCCCCTACACTATTCATTAAGGACCTACATCATTCATCAGGGACCTATATCAGTCTTCAGGTCCCTACATCATTCATCAGGCCCCTACATCATTCATCAGGCCCCTGCGTCATTCACCAGGCCCCTACATCATTCATCAAGCCCCTACATCATTCATCAGGCCCCTGCGTCATTCATCAGGCCCCTACATCATTCACCAGGCCCCTACGTCATTCATCAGGCCCCTACGTCATTCATCAGGCCTCTACGTCATTCACCAGGCCCCTACACTATTCGTTAAGGACCTACATCATTCATCAGGGACCTATGTCAGTCCTCAGGCCCCTGTGTTCATTCATCAGGTCCCTACGTCAGTCATGAGGTCCTTAAATCATTCATCAGGCCCCAACGTCATTCTTCAGACCCCTACGTCATTCATCAGACACCCTACGTCATTCTTCATGCACCCTACATCGTTCATCAGGCCCATACATCATTCATCAGGCCCCTACACCTTTCATCAGTCCTCTGTAACAATGACTCCCCGTGTGTGGTGGCCGGCTGTACGAGTAGAGGTCCACACGCGTACAGACCACATGAAGAGCTTTGTAAAACTATCTGTTGCCCAGACTTGGGTGGTGCCAGTGAGTCGGGCGAGACAGGACAACTGTGTGTGGTTGTATGTGATGACAGCTCCCTGTGACCTCAAGTCAGGGGGGGCCTCCTGTTGGCACATTGATGGGGAATGTCTGTCTGTCTGTCTGTTTCTGTCTTTCTCTCTCTTGTCTCTCTTTCTGTTCTCTGATTCTCTGTTTGTCTCTGTGAGTCTTTCCCTCTGTTTCCTTATCTCGCTGTCTCTGTTCTTTTCCCCCTGTGTCTGTCTGCCTTTCTCTCTATTTGTATGTCTCTCTGTTTCTGTCTGTCTGTCTGTCTGTTTCTGTACCTTCTCTCTCCCGTCCTTTTCCCAACACCTGGCAGCTGGTATGAACATGATGAAGGCCACATTGCACAGCTCTGATATTGGATTTTCTGACATGCTGTTTTGAATTTAACAATACTCGCATAATTTGCGTCGGAACTTTTAGATATTTTGCAGACTTGTTGATGATACCCTAAGGTTACTGTGTGAAAATTTTCAATGAATTCGGTTTCTCTATCACTGAGAAAATACTTGTCAGAAAGCGGTTCACATTTTTTTGGGACACCCGATATATCTGACTCATAGGCCCAACACTCACCGATATCACAGACTGACATAAGTTTACAGTTGGGCCAACAGCAAAGTGAGAACTGTATTTATCAATGGTTTCTCCATTGTAATGGGAAGTCATTTACAGCTTAGTCTTTTGTGAAGGACTGTGACTCTCAAACTTGGAGGCAAAACTGCACTGGCTCTTAGTGCTGCAGCCTTGGGG
The DNA here is from genome assembly GCF_041734735.1 of Babylonia areolata. NCBI lineage: Eukaryota > Metazoa > Mollusca > Gastropoda > Neogastropoda > Buccinidae > Babylonia > Babylonia areolata. The sequence continues at coordinate 6,524,164 of NC_134903.1, read as the reverse complement.
GCTAGTTGGCCTTTGGGAACCATTCCAACGCCGACTATCCAAAGACCCTCTTGGCCGAGAGAGTGGGGACGTAACTTGGGCAATACACTCTCCACTTTGATCAAATTCTGGCCCAGATGGTTGGGAGAGCAGTTGCCTCCTCAGCTGTCCTGGTGGCTGTTGTCGGACACGACTGACTTATCATACAACATCTGACTCAAGGCCTGACTAAGCCTGTTGGGTTACGCTGCTGGTCAGGCATCTGCTTGGCGAATGTCGTGTAGCGTCTTTATGTATATATACGGACTTACACGAACGCAGTGACGCCTCCTTGAGAAACTGAACAGATCTGAACTGTCTCTCTGTGTTTCTCACCCACTCCGCGTAAACACACACAGATATCGTTACAAAGCAACATGTCATTCTGAACAGTTGTGCCCATTGTGCAAAGAATCAAGAGAGGATGAAGTTCACTTTGTTTCAAAATGCCCTGTGTTGACGGACTTACGAATCCAATTTATTCCCCCCAAATATTATATAAACCCATGCTTGTTTCGGTTATGTTTATTAATGGCATCTAACGATGAAAACACCATACGTAGTTTTGCTATGTATCTTTATAAAGCACTGCAGTTACGAGAGACACTCATTTCTTAGATTCACTGATAGTTTGTTGTGAATGGCGTTGTATTGTTTATATTACCAATTGCAATGACACATGTAAAGCTGTTATTACCCCCTATTCATATGGGGCTATGGCCTTAATTGAATAAACCATCTTGAATCTTGAATCACCCACTCCATCCTCTCTCTCTCTCTCTCTCTCTCTCTCTCTCTCTCTCTCTTTGTCATCATGTCAGTCACCACTCTCCTTCTTTCCCTTTTTCATTCTCCAAGACTTTTTGTCTACTTGTCTGTCTCTCTCAGAGTCCGATGTAGTGGAGGGGAGGGGGGTGGGGGGTGGGGGCGCTGGGGTGTGTGTGTGGGGGTAGCATTCTGTAGACTTGACTGTTTAACCCTCACCGTGCCCCGTGGGCGAAACGTTACCCCCACTCTTGATTAAAATCTTCATAACTCAGTTAGTTTTGCTATTGTTTAGTTGAAAATTAATGTGGGTTTTTTTTTCTTTCATATATGAATTTTACTTTTCCCTACCAAATGTTCTTGCTTTGTTATCTATACAAAGGAGTTAAATAAACAATGAAATAATTGTTTATTCTCACCAGATGTTACTGTTTTGTTATCTGTCTATCTATCTATCTATCTGTCTATTTATCTATCTCTGTCTGTCTGTCTGTCTGTCTGTCTCTCTCTATATATATACAAAAGAGTAAATAAACAATGAAATTGTCATTCGAAATAAGGGCTCTTCAGCAGGATGTGTATTGGCAGCATCATTTCTCGGAAAGGGGGAAATTAACGTCATTCAGATACTTACGTTTTAAAGCGTTTAGTTAGTTTCAGTCTGTAAAATAAAATGTTGGCTGCCCATGATTTGTTTCTAAGAGTGTAAAACCACAACACATCATTGTTATTAATCATAATTGTGTGTGTGTGTGTGTGTGTGTGTGTGTGTGTGTGTGTGTGTGTGTGTGTGTGTGTATCTTTATAGGAACCCCCTTTTTTTTAACCAGTGTCTGAACCCTTGTTTTACAGAGGCAGAAATGATTACTTTCTTGCATTCAGTAACTCCACTGGCACCTTTTTTGTGGCCACTCTTGTCTGCCCATTCGTGGCAATGGACATACCACATTGGGTGGACTTCAACGAAAGGCTGTGGTAGCTAATATCCTTCTGCATTACGGAATAATCTAAACAACGTATTCCAACCGCCAGATCGCATCTAGTTAAAAGGACTTTTTGTGTGTGTTTCAAAATCATGCAACGTTGACCTGGAGTCAACAGAGAAAGCAGCGTGATAGAACAGCTCAGCGGTACATGATGTAGCCTTAAGTTTTGCAACACACAGTGTATGTTATAGCCTTAAGTATTGCAACACACAGTGTATGTTATAGCCTAAAGTATTGCAACACACAGTTCATGTTATAACCTTAAGTATGGCAACACACAGTACATGCTATAGCCTTAAGTATGGCAACACACAGTGCATGTTATAGCCTTAAGTATGGCAACACACAGTGCATGCTATAGCCTTAAGTATGGTAACACACAGTGCATGCTATAGCCTTAAGTATGGCAACACACAGTGCATGCTATAGCCTTAAGTATGGCAACATACGGTGCATGCTATAGCCTTAAGTATGGCAACATACAATGTATGTTATAGCCTAAAGTATGGTAACACACGGTGCATGCTATAGCGTTAAGTATGGCAACAAAGGTCATAGACAGACAGGTCAAGGGCACATGATATAACCACAAGAAAAGCTGCAAAAAATCATTGGTTGATGGATCAACGGTACGTGTAAGATTTTATAGCCTGAAGTACGGTAACTGACTCAGTGGTGGGTGAAGACTGCTGTGCTGTATCTTCACCAACAGGAAAAGAATTTCATTTCCACTCTGTGTGTGTGTGTGTGTGTGTGTGTGTGTGTGTGTGTGTGTGTGCGCGCGTGCGCCCGCCATGTATG
>NC_134903.1:6506594-6509094 GCF_041734735.1 Babylonia areolata | reverse complement strand
TGTGTGTGTGTCTCTCTCTCTCTGTGTGTCTGTCTGTTCTGTCTGCCTGACTGCTTGTCTGCCTGTCAGATATCCTACATACGTACCTACTTGTCTACCTCTCCACCACCTACCAGCCTAACTAACCTCCCTGCCTACTTATACATGACTTCTTAAATGCCAACCTTTCTTCCCTTCCTACCTACCCAATTTCATACATCCCCTCTCTCTCTCTTTATGTGTGTGTGTGTGTGTGTGTGTGTGTGTATACCAATAGGGTGTACTTACCTGTCTATCTATCTGTGTACCTACCTGCCTACCTTTCTTTGTACCTGCATGCCTACCTACGCTCATTCTACCTACCTTTCTACATTCGTAACTACCGACAACCTTACGTACCTACATACGTAAATACCTACGTAACTACCTACCTAAATACACACTTACGTACCACCACCACCCACCCACCCACCCACCTAACCAACCAACCAACAATCCATCCAACCAACCAACCATTTAGCCTTCTTAACTACCTAACTGCGTACATGTGTACCTACGAGCTACCTACCTACTTACCTATTTACCTTCCTTCTTACCTACCTTCCTACATACGTACGTACCTACCTATCTATTTACCTGCCTTCCTACCTTCGTTACCTACCTGCCCGTATTTCATTGCCTGTATTTACGTTTCAACGTTTCAGAGCAAGTGGCAGTGTTTCTGTTCATTACCTTCGTGTTATTGTTGAAAATATTGTGACAGCGTCACAGCGCAGTGTTTGATTGCTCTCTCTCTCTCTCTCTCTCTCTGTCTCTCTCTCTCTCTCTCTCTCTCTGTGTCTGTCTCTCTCTCTCTCCCCACCTCTTTCCATGCCTTTGTTCGTTTCATATCTATTGGCATTGTTCGAAAGTTATAACGGATGTAAACACGGAAGTCTGCCTGTCAGATATCCTACTTGTCTACCTACCCACCTGCATACCTAACTAACCTCCCTGCCTACTTATAACTAACTTCCTAAATACCAACCTGTCTCCTCTTCCTACCTACCCAATTTCATACATCCTCTCTCTCTCTCTCTCTCCTCTCTCTCTCTCTCTCTCTCTCGGCATATCTCTCTCTCTCTGTCTCTGTCTGTGTCTGTGTCTCTGTCTCTCTCTCTGTCTGTCTGTCTCTCTCTCCCCACCTCTTTCCATGCCTTTGTTCGTTTCATATCTATTGGCATTGTTCAAAAGTTATAACGGATGTAAACACGGAAGTCCACACCCCGTATTGTCACGGGCAGAAAGGCCAAAATAAAATGATAAATCTTTCAGATTTCAGCCATCTCTCTGTGTGTGTCCATCTCTCTCTCTCTCCCTCCCTCCCTCTCTCTCTATCTCTCTCTCCTTCCCTCCCCCTCCCTCTCTCTCTGTCCCTCCTCTCTCTCTGTCTCTCTCCCTTTCTCTCTCTCTCTCTCTCTCTCTCTGTCCCTCTCCTCCCCCCCTCCTTCCCCCCAATTCCTGGCTTTCTGTCCATCTTATCTTCACGTTGTCAACAACTTCGTCACCCCCCTCCCCCCCCCTTCCCTGTCTCGCCATTCCCAACCCCTGGACCCCCTTCTTGCACCCCTCCCCCCCTCGACTTCCGTCCCCCCCTCCCCCTCCTCCCGCACCCCCCCCCCACCTTTCCCCCCTGCCATCTCATCTCCTCTACCTCCAGCAGGTGGACAAGGTCTGTCCCTCTAGAGGGTCAGGCGGAACTGACCGCCAGGAAGTCGTCATGTGTCGTGACGGAAGATGGCGTAAATCATGGCCATTAAAAAGACTGATGGTGTGTGTCTGTGTGTGACTCTCTCTCTCTGTGTCTCTCTCTGTCTCTGTATCTCTCTCTCTCAGTGTGTGTGTGTGTGTGTGTGTGTGTGTGTGTGTGTGTGTGTGTGTGTGTGTGTGTGTGAAGTGGCTGTGATGGACAGAAGAAGATGGATGGATGACTTTCATCATTCAGGCAGTCTAGACATGTGTGGAGGTCACTCCGTCCTGCCTCTGGGCTATGTACTTTTAGTTATATATAATATTAATAAAAAAATATTTATATATAGTTGTGTAATTATATATAAATAAATATATGTATTTATATATATGTGTATGTATATAATCATGTATATGTATATATATCATACACACACACACACACACACACACACACACACACACACACACACACATATATATATATATATATATACACATATTGAGAGAGAGAGAGAGAGAGAGAGTGAGAGTGACAAGCTTATTGATGATAGCTTCTTTAGCTAGCAAATTTAAGCCAAGGGTGTGCAGTTATTGCTGATCAGATGAATCGAAATGAAAAGGGCAATTATTGTGCAACGAAGAATCACAAACGACGCGGCACACGACGCCGTGTCTGTCTGTGTAAAGTCGGGGTGAATTTGAACCTGACGTTACGAAACATGATGACAACCGTGTAATGCGCATGTATCAAACATGACGTTGCACTGTGTGCAGCAGAAGCGCTGGGACA
>NC_134903.1:6494094-6496594 GCF_041734735.1 Babylonia areolata | reverse complement strand
TCGAAAAGCTCTTGAGGCCCATCAGTCAAGGGGGTGAGTAGGGGGGAGGTGGGCAAGGGGGGTAGAGTAGGGGGGGGGGGAGGGTTGTGGGTATAAACAAAAAGGACGTGAACATGCACAATCAAATTCAATATCTTAGAGCGAAAAAAAAATATATCGACCCACAGAGAGAGAGAATTGATGAACGACCATTTTTATTGAAGCTAAAAAGAGTGTCCTTGAGTCACAGTGTCCTCAGCTTAAACAATCTTTTCACCTGGAGTGGATTTTCATCACAGACGAACGTCCGATCTGTCCCACACAAAGTCTTAGAAATTCCACACCCAGGTTCTTTTGGTGAGATCAGCAGCAGCAGCGGCAGCAGCGACAACAACAACGACGACGACGACGACGACGCCATCACCACCAACACCACCACCACCACCACCACCAAAGATACCGAATCCATCAGCTTGCTATACAAGATTAATAACCTCTACTTTCTTCCGCATAAAACTTGATGCGCCGAAGACAAAGTATAGTAAAAAAAAATGTTACATGCATCTGTGGTAAGCAGTTCAGCTTGCATCATTGTTTCACTGTCAGCAGTTACGTACCTTCTTGCCCAAATATTTCAAAGTAAATAATTATTCTGCAGATGATTTTTGGGGAAGTTATTTCTGACGAGGTTCTTATGGTCGAACTTTCACAGGCATTAGTTCATAGCCCTGTTTTTACATTCCTTTAATGCACTTCAGAATTGTGTTAATGGTTTCTGATTCTTATTATTGTTATCATTATTGCATTGTTACTGTTACATGTAATTGCATGTTAGTTATGCATTTGTTTGGTAGTTTTCTACCTTTTCTGTTTTCCTCTTCCCCGCTCCTTGACCTTGACCTCTGATGGTGGCCGAAACCCATAACCTTTGATGGTGAGGGAGCCCTTGACCTGTGATGATGACGGAGACCTTGATCTCTGATGGTGAGGGTGACCTTGACCTCAGATGTTGCGGGAGACCTTGACCTCGGATGGTCAGGGAGGGGAAAGGAGAAGAGAAGATTTCAGACTGATCACGAAATAATCAGTTGGACGGAGAGAGAGAGAGAGAGAGAGAGAGAGAGAGAGAGAGAGAGAGAGAGAGAGAATATAATGAGGTAGGTGTTTACCAACTGAATGCTTTCATCGAGAGGGAGAGAGGAAGGTGGGAAGGGAGTGAAGTTGTTTGGATGGTGGTGGGGATGGTGAGGGAGGGAATCAGCCGAGTTCCGAAAAATCAGTAAAAAAAAACCAAAAAAAAAAAAAAAAAACACACCAAAAAACGCACGTGGGTGCAACCGCTCACACACACACACACACACCACACAACACACACTTACACACACACACACACACACACTCTCTCTCTCTCTCTCTCTCTCTCTCTCTCTCCCGAAACCTGACACTTTTGCAACCTCGTTTCCATAGAAGCGACGGCTGAAACGAGTGTAACTTGAGAGAAGAAGAGGCGATAAAGACGGGTTTTGATAGTGTGAGTTGACGGAAGAAGAGCGATTAGCTGAAGACTGCTCCCAGGCGTTTGAAGTTAGGATTGAGTAAATGAAGTGGCGGCTTTTAATGATAATGAACTGTATTAAGCACGGGGGAAGGGGGCGGCCGGGGTGGTGGTGGTGGTGATGGTGGTGGTGGTATAATAGGGACGTGGATGAACTGTATACATTCAATCGGAAAACATAGGGGAGGATGTGAATAGGGAGTGATAAAGGGTGTCTGTATATATATATATATATATATATATATGTTAACATGTATGTATGCAGTGTGTGTGTGTGTGTTAGCGTGCGTGCGTGCGTGCGTGCGTGCGTGCGTGTGTGTGTGTGTGTGGTCACATTTTGGTGTGTGTATGTAACATAGATATAATGTTTTATGTTATCAAAAGCGTTTTTGTAAAGCACCTAGAGCAGATTTCTGGATAGTGTGCTATATAAGTATCCATTATTATTATTATTATTATATATACTACAGGGGTTGAGCAGTTGCGTGAAAGACGATAAATAATTAACCTCTAATTTGGGTGGGTGGGGGGGGGGGGAACAAACAAACATCGAGAGTTATATGTTGGAGTGAGGATGTGTGTGGGTGGGTGGGGGAGACAGACAGACAGAGAGAGAGAGAGAGAGAAGGGGGGGGGGGGGGTGGAGAGACAGACAGACAGACAGACAGAGAGGGAGAAAGAGATGTACAGGATGGCGGTGGTAAGGAATGAAATCGCAAATAGACTGGAAGGAGAGGGTTGTGGTGGTATGACTGACAATAATGCTTTTCTGGTTTAAATGTGTGTGTGTGTGTGTGTGTGTGTGTGTGTGTGTGTGTGCGTGTGCGCTTGTGTGTGTGTGTGTGTGTGTGTGTGTGTGTGTGTGTGTGTTCTTTTGAAGAAAGAAATCTGTGGCTAAAAATAGGGTTTGTGATGAAGTGCCAATTTACCTGTTTGCTGAAGCTGATAGCGAAACTGGCACGGAAT
>NC_134903.1:6469094-6484094 GCF_041734735.1 Babylonia areolata | reverse complement strand
AAATGATAAAAATAAATTCATAACTAACCACTTATTTTTCTTTTTTTTTTTTCATTTGGAACGAAGATATCTAAAGACGATGATCATGACAATCACGTCGACGAAACAGAAGAAGAAGAAGATGGGGGAGAAGGAAGAGGAGGAAGAGGAGGAATAGAGCCAGAAGGAAGGGAAGAATCAGAGAGAGAGAGAGAATCAGAGAGCGAGAAGGAGAGAGAGAGAGAGAGAGAGAGAGAGAGAGAGAGAGAGGAGATGATAAAGGAGAGGAGGAAGAGAAGGAAGAAAGAGAATGTAATGTAACTGGAGAAAAGGTTTCGGTTGGGGGTAGTTAATGGAAACGAAATGGGGAGGAGGGGTTAAACAAAAAGAAGAAAAAAAAAAAAAGGTGAGAAGAGATGTGAATGCTTGCCCAAATCCGAACAAATTGCCCTGGCAAGTTTCCAAAGATCCGTGGATTTTTTTGTTGTTTGGTTTTCTTTTCTTTTCTATTCTTTTCTTTTCTTTTCTTTCTTCTGCCCTCCACCTCTCTTCCCCCCCCCCTTGCCCCCCCCCCCCCCCCCCCCCCCCACACACACACTCCTCACCATCCTCATCTGTGTAGATCTACACCGGGCTCCAGGAGCTGTGGCATCGTTAAGTGTCACCACCTGCTGTGCCTATAAGCAGGGATGCTGTCCACGATGTGCACCGTAACGGCTCAGCTGCCGTGTTTATAGTCTGTGGCTGATTCTTTCTGTGAAACTTTTTTTTGTGTGTGATGGGAGGAAACTTGGTGTTAAACCCCCCCAAAAAAACAACAAAAAAAAAGAAAAAAAAAAAAAGAGGCAAGGCCTTCAAGACTCACTTGTGATACACTTTAAAAAAAAAATCTAAGCTTTTTATGTATTGAGTATAATTTCAAAATGTAATGTTTAAGATGAGAAAGATCAGTTTAAAGCAAAAAGCCCCCTCCCTGGGGAGAGCGGCCCGAATTTCACACAGAGAAATCTGTTGTGACAAAAAGAATAATACAGTACAACAAATGTGAAGGAGTTTACGATAAAGTATGTAACATTGATGTAATGTTTTATGTTTACAAAAGCGTTTTTGTAAAGCACCTAGAGCAGATTTCTGCATAGTGTGCTATATAAGTATCCATTATTATTATTATTAGGGAGGGAGAGAGAGAGAGAGAGAGAGAGAGAGAGAGAGAGAGAGAGAATGTGTGTTTGTGGGGGGGGGGGGGGGACACGAGCGTATGAGGGAGATTATAGAACGAAGGAAGAGAGAGAGAGAGAGAGAGAGAGAGAGAGAGAGAGAGAGAGAGAGTAGAACGTACATCACACACACACACACACACACACACACACACACACACTGTTGTCTACCTGCTTCACTTTCCACGTTGCACTCCTCTCGTTCGCTTATCGGCCAGTACGATGTCCCTGAGGGTGTGGGTTCGAATCCCGCTGTCACCCTTTCTCCTCCCCGGTTTTTGATTGGAAATATCAAACTGGGCATCTGGTCCTTCGGATGAGACGATAAACCGAGGTCCCGTGTGCAGCACGCACGTTGCGCACTGAAACAAAAAACAACAACAAACAAGAGAGGCAAGGCCTTCAAGACTCACTTGTGATAAATTAAGTCCCCTAGCATTAATTACAGAGTAATTTCCCTTTTTTACTATCTGCACCAAAACGTTTGCAAAATAAATAAAAATTCCATGCTTAGCAAAAGAAGTTCCTGTTTGAACAAAAAATGATAGTAACGACTGCTCTTGTTGTTGAGTCAGAATATCAGATCAAAGTGCCAAGTTTAGAGAATACAAAAAATAGAAATATAACAGTAAATGCAGTTTGCATATAATTAGGCTTCATTTTTTATTTTTTTTGTGCCCATCCCAGAGGTGCAAGATTGTTTTAAACAAGATGACTGGAAGGACCGGAATTTTCCTATTTTTATGCCTAATTTGGTGTCAACTGACAAAGTATTTGCAGATAAAATCGCAGTGTTAAAGTTTACCACGGACACACAGACACACAGACACACAGACACACACACACACACACAGACAACGAACACCGGGTTAAAACATAGACTCACTTTGTTTACACAAGTGAGTCAAAAAACGACAACAAAAATACCAACAATACGACTGCAAAAAAAAAAAAAAAAAAAAAAAAAAAAAAAAAAAAAAATCTGTAGAAGTCCATTCTGACAGGCACACAAAATAATTAATTTTATTTCATATGCATGCACTCCAGGCCTGACTAAGCGTGCTAGGTTACGCTGCTGGTCAGGCATCTGCCTTGCAGATGTGGTGTAGCGTATGATTAAATTTTTATGGATTTGTCCGAACGCAGTGAGGCCTCCTTGAGAAACTGAGACTGAAACTCGTGTCCTCTTTAAACTTTCAAAACGGAGTATGAAGACAGTTGGAGAAGTTTGTTTATTTATTTTTTAAACTGCGCCCCCCACCCCCCCCCCCCCCCCAACCCCCCAAATTTGGAACTTGCTGGTTGACGGGCGCAATAGCCGAGTGGTTTAAAGCGTTGGACTGTCAGTCTGAGGGTCCCGGGTTCGAATCACGGTGACGGCGCCTGGTGGGTAAAGGGTGGAGATTTTTCCGATCTCCCAGGTCAACATATGTGCAGACCTGCTAGTACCTGAACCCCCTTCGTGTGTATATGCAAGCAGAAGATCAAATACGCACGTTAAAGATCCTGTAATCCATGTCAGCGTTCGGTGGGTTATGGAAACAAGAACATACCCAGCATGCACACCCCCGAAAACGGAGTGTGGCTGCCTACATGGCGGGGTAAAAACGGTCATACACGTAAAAGCCCACTCGTGTGCATACGAGTGAACGCAGAAGAAGAAGAAGAACAAAGACTAGATGCTCAGTTCCAGTTTCTGGTCAAACTTGGGAGAAAGGGCGACAGCGGGAACCGAACCTGGACCCTCGCGGACACTGTATTGGCAGATGAGCGTGTCTTCAATTCTACCACCTTCTGGTTGTGGAGGCAACCACAGACTTCAAAGGGAGGACGAAAAAAAAAAGAAAGAAAAAAAAAAAGAGGGACATTTAGATAGCGTGCTTCTCCAGAAATACTGCTGCTCAAAGCGCTTTACATTTCGTTCCCCACACCCCGCCTCCCCCATCAATACTCCTCTCCACCCTCCACCCCCTCTCTCTCTCCATGTATGTTCCTTTATCTATGATCTATCTCTTCGTTTATATTTGTTTTCTTTCTTTTTTTTCTCTCTCTCTCTCTCCGCATTTTTCTGTCTGTCTCATGAAATGTGTGTGTGTGTGAAGGGTGAGGGAGTGGTGGTGAGGAAACTGAACAGCGTGCGGGCGAGCGGCATCACAGCAAACGGAAGAAGAAAGAAAGAAGAAGAAGAAAAAAAGAAAAAAGAAATGATATATAAAAGGTGTTGGGAAGGAGGGAGTGAGAAGAGGGGGAAGGGAAGGGGAGGGAGGGAGGGAGGGAGGAGGGAGAAAAGGGCACGCTTCATACCAGCAGTGATGATGAGACCAGAAAAGCAATATCAACAACAACAACAACAACAACAACAACACACACACACACACACACACACACACACACACACACACACATACACACACACACACACACACTTGTGTGAACGATCCCGCTGCAGTGAACTGCGCGCAGAAGGGAGACGGGGAAACAGGCTGGCCCAGGAAGGTGATGATAAATCAAAACGGCGGATCGAATAGCTAGCTGGCTCTCCCCCCAAGATGAATTGGGTTCCTCCAGTCTCCCGTCCCCTCCAGTTCCCCCCACTCCCCCATTCCCCCCCCCCCCCCCCGCCACCCCCCCCCCCCTCTCCACACACACAGCCTCTCTCTCTCCCCAATCCCCCCACCAGTACCCCACACGCTCTTTCTATATTAACCAACCCCCCCCCCGCCCTCCCTGCCCCCCACATCTCCCCTCCACCCAGTCCCCTGTTCCCCACGTGTCTACTGTCTACCCCCTTTCCCCACCCTCGCTTCATGTCCCAGCCTCTCTGTTCAGTATTGGCTGTCCAGTCCTTAGCTAAAGGCACACACACCACACACACCACACACACACACACACAGAGTCAAATTGACACATTGATTTATTTGGGAGAAAGTAGGGGAATTGAACGTTGCTCTACTTTTTGGTCTTGAGTAAGAGGGAGATAGAGCGAGAGGCAGGATGAGAGAGAGAGAGAAGAGAGAGAGAGAGGAGAGAGAGAGAGAGAATATGATTCGTGTGTACGTGTGTGCGAGCTTACGTGCGTGTGTGTGTGTGCGTGTGTGTGTGTGTATGTGTTGGCATTGTGTGGTGTTGTGTGTGTGTTGTGTGTGTTCGTGTGTGCGTCCGGGTTGTGCGGCGTGCCGATGCGTGCGAGCGCGCATGCAGAATCAGTATTTTTATGGTAATTGTTTCTGCTGCAGTTATTTGTTTTGTATCGAAGTGGATTTTTCTACAGAATTTTGCCAGGGAAAAACCTTTATTGCGTAGTTCTTTTACGGCGTAAGTGCATGTGCACACGGGACTCGGTTTATCGTCTCACCGAATAGACTAGGCCCGGGACACACTCAAGGTCTAGTAAAAGGGGGAAAATTCGGGGGTGACCCGTGATTCAAAACAAGCGCGTCGTTCTCTCGCTTCCTTGGGGGCGCTTTTCCCTTCTAGGCCACACTCCACTGATGGTTGCCGGTTCCCCGGAGTCCAGGCTCCCAGAACGTTCTGGAACAGTGGGGGTGAGGTAGTGGATGGGGAGGTGATAGTCTTGGGAACAGTTATCCTCTCCTTCTTCAGTAATTTATGAGAGATCGATGGTAGTCCCGTTTTCCATCCACCCCCCCCCCCCCTCCTATTTTTTTCCCTGTTCTTTCATTTTTTTTTCTTTTTTCGCCTCCCCCCCCCCCTTCCCCCTACCCTCCCTCCCCGCCTGCTCCTCTAACTCTTCCCTCCTCTCTTTTATAAATACTGTATGTTTTTGTTTAGCTTATTTTATACAGTTACTACTACTACTACTGCTGCTACTATTACAACTACTACTGCTACTATTACTGCTGCTGCTGTAACTACTACTAATTTTTTTTTTAATTATTATTTTATGAATTTAACAGTTGATTAAAGGAATAGTTATATTATATGTATGTATATGTATGTATGTATGTATGTATATATATATATATATATATATATATATATATTTATGTGTGTGTGTGTGTTTGTATGTGTGTTACTTATTTCTAAACACTTGTGTTTGTCTTTCGTTTATTTACTTTTAGCGGGGGCTGGAACGTTTATTTGATAACCTCCCCCAACCCCCCCCCCGCACCCCTCCCCCCCACACACACACACCCGCCGCCCCCCCCCCCCCCCCTTCTCTGCCTGTATGTTCCTTTATCTATGATCTATCTCTTCGTTTATATTTGTTTTTCTTTCTCTCTCTCTCTCTCTCTCTCTCTCTCTCTCTCTCTCTCTCTCTCTCTCTCTCTCCGCATTTTTCTGTCTGTCTCATGAAATGTGTGTGTGTGTGTGTGAAGGGTGAGGGAGTGGTGGTGAGGAAACTGAACAGCGTGCGGGCGAGCGGCATCACAGCAAACGTTTGGTAAGAAGAAAGAAAGAAGAAAAAAAAGAAAAGAAATGATATATAAAAGGTGTTGGGAAGGAGGGAGTGAGAAGAGGGGGAAGGGAAGGGGAGGGAGGGAGGGAGGGAGGAAAGAGCACGCTTCATACCAGCAGTGATGATGAGACCACAAAAGCAATATCAACAACAACAACAACAACACACACACACACGCGCGCGAGCACACACACACACACACTCTCACACACACGCATAGGCTCACACGCATAGGCACACACTACACACACACACACACACACACAGACGAGTGCACGCACGCACGCACGCACACACACACACACACACACACACACACACACACACACACACACACACACACACACACACACACACACACACACACACACACACACACACAGACGAGTGCACGCACGCACACGCACACACGCACGCACTTGTGTGAACGATCCCGCTGCAGCGAACTGCGCGCAGAAGGGAGACGGGGAAACAGGCTGGCCCAGGAAGGTGATGATAAATCAAAACGACGGATCGAATAGCTAGCTGGCTCTCCCCCCAAGATGAATTGGGTTCCTCCAGTCTCCCGTCCCCTCCAGTTCCCCCCCCCCCCCCCCCCCCCCCCCCCCCCCCCGCCACCCCCCCCCCCCTCTCCACACACACAGCCTCTCTCTCTCCCAATCCCCCACCAATACCGACACGCTCTTCTATATTAACCCCCCCTCCCTGCCCCCACATGTCTACTGTCTACCCCTTTCCCCACCCTCGCTTCATGTCCCAGCCTCTCTGTTCAGTATTGGCTGTCCAGTCCTTAGCTAAAGGCACACACACACACACACACACACACACACACACACACACACACACACACACAGAGTCAAATTGACACATTGATTTATTTGGGAGAAAGTAGGGAATTGAACGTTGCTCTACTTTTTGTCTTGAGTAAGAGAGAGAGAGGGTGGGAGAAGAGCGAGAGGGAGGAGAGAGAGAGAGAGAGAGAGAGAGAGAGAGAGAGAGAGAGAATTGTTCGTGTGTACGTGTGTGCGAGCTTGCGTGCGTGTGTGTGTGTGCGTGTGTTTGTGTGTATGTGTTGCATTCGTGTGTGTGTGTGTGTGTGTGTGCGCGTGCGTTCGTGCGTGCGTGCGTGCGCGCATGCAGAATCAGAGTATTTAATCATGCGTGCCAATTGGTTTCTGCTCCAGCGCAAGTCGTTTGTGTGTATAATGTGAACAGAACAGGTAGGCCTAACAGAACCGCTCCTTGGGGAGCACCAGTTGAGAAGTTCTCTTTTGAAGGAGGAAAGAGCTTGATGAAAACGGACAGACTCGAGTTCTGCAGACGAGAAAATCGGCGATCCATAAAACAAGCTTTGAACTAACGTTGATCATGGAAAGAAGCTTCAGTGCCGTCAGATGTGGTTGGGTGGTATTGAACGCGGATGAAAAATCTATCCGCGGAATACGAACGAAGCGATTTTGGGTTTCTCAAGGCGGACGTATGCGTGATGATCCCTCCCCCCCCACTCCTGTTTTTCCTCCTTACGGGCATATTGTTGTTGTTGTTCAGTGTTGTTTTCAACGCTTAGAAAGTGACGTGGTGGTAATGAAGGGTGCATTTTTGCCCTCGAGTCAAAACCGAACTGAACAGAGGGAAGACAGACATCACGCGATGACACCGTGCATGTACCGGGATTAGACCTTGAATGGGGAGGGTGTCACAATAGTGCAGTGCAGGAGAGGGAGAGACAGACAGAGAGAGAGAGGGAGAGAGAGAGAGAGAGAGAGAGAGAGAGAGGAGGTGGCTGGGGGAATCGAATAGAAGTGAGAGAGAGGGAGGGAGGGGGAGAGAGAGAGAGAGGGAGAGACAGACAGAGAGAGAGAGGGGGGGGGGAGGTGGCTGGGGGAATCGAAGAGAAGTGAGAGAGAGGGAGGGGGGGGAGAGAGAGAGAGAGAATATGTGTGTGTGTGTGTGTGTGTGTGTGTGTGTGTGTGTGTGTGGACATGAGCGTACAAGGGAGCGAATAGAAAGAAAGAACAAAGAGAGAGAGAGAGAGGGAGGGAGAGAATATAATTACATCAGGGGGAGAGAGAAAGAGAGAGTGACAGAGAGAGAGATAGACAGACAAAGAGAGACACAGAGAGAACCACGTGTGTGTGTGTGTGTGTGTGTGTGTGTGTGTGTGTGTTTGTGTGTGTTTGTGTGTGTCACTGTGTGTGTGTGTGTGTGTGTGTGTGTGTGGACATGAGCGTGTGAGGGAGAGAATAGAAAGAAAGAACACACACACACACACACACACACACACACACAGAGAGAGAAAAAGAGAGAGAATTTCATCAGGGGGGGGGGGGGGGAGAAAAAGAGAGTGACAGAGAGAGAGAGACAGAGACAGAGACGGAGAGAGCCCCAACCACCAAAGGCGGAGATTTGAGGGAGCCGAGAGAAGAACAAACTAAACAGCGGGAGCGTGGTCACCTGGGTTGAGGTGTGTGTTTTAATGACCACCGATAAAGACTTGAGTGGACACGTTGGTCCGTGTTAGTAGCCCTCTAGTGGGTAAAGTGTGGGGAGGCGGTTGGGGGGTGGTTAAGTGGGTAAATGAGTGGGGGTAGACAGTGGGTGAAGAGAGCGGGTGAAGTTGGCAAGTGGACGGTGAAAGAAGGTTGTAGTCACTCCCAACGTGGTTTGTTAAGGGAGACGGCAAAGTGACAGTGCAACCTGTCCTCCTTCTCTCTCTCTCTCTCTGATGGCTGGCTTGGAATACTGTCTGTATACGGGGGCAGTTCTGTGTTGACCAACCCCCCCATTCCCCCCCCCCATCCCCGCCGCCTGCCCCCCCTCTCAAAATGTGACCCAGGCGTTTTAATGACTTAAAAAAAAAATAATAGAAGTCTGTTTTTGGATGAAGGCACAGTATTCAAACCATTCCTGCAGCGATTTGCATTTTTGTGCATTATTCTTTTTAAAAGAATAACAGAACTTCTTGCTTCAATGATGTTTTATCTTATCCTGGCTTTGTTCGTTTTCTTTTTTTTTTTTTTTTTTTTTTTGTAATGATTTTGTATTTCATTTCAGGGAGGGGGGGGGGGGGGGAGGGGGGATTTTTCCGATCTCCCTGGTCAACATATTATGTGCAGACCTGCTAGTGCCTGAACCCACTTCGTGTGTGTACACACACACGCAAAAGATCAAAAACGCACGTTAAAGATCCTGCAATCCATGTCAGCGTTCTGTGGGTTATGGAAAGAAGAACATACCCAGCATGCGCACCCCCGAAAACGGACTATGGCTGCCTACATGGCGGGTTATATAAAGAAACCAAAAAAGTGGGTCATACACGTAAAATAACGTACCCAGTCATGACTAATATTTCGCTCATATGTATGCACACATGCAATACACTTAGACATACACATCCACGCACACATAAAAAAAACAACCAACAACAAAAAGCAAAAGAGAAACAAACAAAAAATTACAACAAAAACAAAAGAAAACAAACAAACAAGAAAAAAACCCAACAAAAAACAAAAACAAACAAAAAAACAACAACACACGCACACACAGAGAGAAACACACCCACATCCACCAACCCACCCACCCACCCACACACCGTCTCTCCTCACACTGTGCACTAATCATGCCACCCCCCCCCCCCCGCACACCCCACACACACCCCTCCCCCATCCACCGCCCCCTTTCCCGTCATCTCCCCCCAGTGTGTAGCAGCTGTGTGTTATGATGTTTTCGATATCGTCTGTCTCCCTCCCTCCCCTTCCCCATATGTTCTGTATGTTTTTGACATCTACAGAGGCTGTTCCTACCTCGTTGCGCCAACCGAACTGCCTTTGATGGCGCTGTGGTCGGTTGGTTTTGAAGTTTTAGTCCTTATTTATTTTTTTTTTTTTTTTTTTTTTTTTCTTGCATTGTTTTGAGTGGGGTTGTTTGGGGGTTTTTGGGGGGGCATAAGGGGTGTGGGGGTGGGGTGGGGGGGTTGTGGGGGGGGGGGGGACGTACTGCCGCCCCACGACTTCAACTTCCCACCCTCCCTCTCTCCTCTCTCCCTTTCTCCCTCGTCTTTCCCTCTCTTGGCAGATTTGTTCCTCCCCGTTTTTTTGTTTTTGTTGTTACTACTACTACTACAACAAAAACTCAGGGGAGGACAAATCTGCTACTACTAATGCAACGCAGACAGGCCAGGAAAAGCAGTACCAGCAAGTCCCCGACAGCCGCCACCATCCCCTGTCCACACTGCGTCAGAACCTTCCGGGCGCGGATTGGCCTGACCAGTCATCTGCGCACCCACAGAGCCTAACCCACCCACCCCTAGGATGACTAGATGGTCCTCGTCGATCCCGACGGACGAACCACCCACTACTACTGCTGCTACTTACTGCTACTGCTGCTGCCGATACTACTTCTACTGCTGCTACTGCTGCCTCTGCTACTACTTCTACTGCTGCTGCTACTGCGTCTACTGTTTCTGATACTACTGCTGCTGCTGCTACTACATCTACTGCTGTTTCTGATACTACTACTACTACTCCTGCTGCTACTACTACTACTACTGCTGCTACGACTACCACTACTGCTGCTGCTGCTACTACTACTACTGCTGCTGCTGCTGCTACGACCACTGCTGCTACTGCTTGCAGTACTACTGCTGCTGCTGGTGGTACTATTACTACTACTGGTAGAAATCCCGCGACAGTATACCCTAAGACGAAGGCTAGAGGACGGAGAGAGAGAGAGGGGGGGGGGGAAGGCGGAGGGGATGGAGGGGAGAGATGGAGGTAAAGAGAGAGAGGGAGGGGGGGCGGAGGGGGGGAGGGGAGAGATGGAGGGAAAGAGAGAAAGAGAGGGAGGAGGGAGGGGGCGGAGGGGAGGGAGGGGAGAGAGGGAGGGAAAGAGAGAGAGAGAGGGAGGAGGGAGGCGGGCGGAGGGGAGGGAGGGGAGAGATGGAGGGAAAGAGAGAAAGAGAGGGAGGTGGGAGGGGGCGGAGGGGAGGGAGGGGAGAGATGGAGGGAAAGAGAGAAAGAGAGGGAGGAGGGAGGGGGCGGAGGGGAGGAGGGAGAGATGGGGGGAAAGAGAGAGGGGGAGGGGGGCGGAGGGGAGGGAGGGGAGAGATGGGGGGAAAGAGAGAGAGAGAGGGGGGGGCGGAGGGGAGGGAGGGGAGAGAGGGAGGGAAAGAGAGAGAGGGAGGGGGGCGGGATGCGGAGGGGAGGGAGGGGAGAGAGGGAGGGAAAGAGAGAGAGAGGGAGGGGGGGGCGGGAAGCGGAGGGGAGAGATGGAGGGAAAGAGAGAGAGAGAGGAAGGGGGGGGGGGCGGGAAGCGGAGGGGAGAGGTGGGGGGAAAGAGAGAGAGAGGGAGGAGGAAGGAAGGGTTGACATGGAAGCAGGAAGAAAAACATGGGTGGTTGGGAGGGAGGGAGGGGAGGGGGGTGGAGAGAGGGTGTGGGGAGACGGTGGGGGGTGGGGTTGTGGTTGGGGGAAGACAAGAGTAAAGACAGAACACCGCCCCCTTGAAGAAAGAAAGAAAGCCATCCGCCCCCTCACCCACCCCCCACCCACAATCTCCCCCTCACCCCCACGACACTATAATCACACGGCCCTCAGACCACACACCACAGTCCTGGGAGCTAATGTGACGGAAGGGATTTGAACCCCCCGGACCCTGAAAAAATGCTTCTACTCCTCCTCCTCCTCCTCCTCTTCCTCTTCCTCCTCCCAACACCAGGTATTTAGCGCTGTGAGTCATTCAGACCACCGGCTCCTGAGGTTTGAGTTGAACTGAGGGCAGCGGACATGGGCAGCTATGGTTGGTGTATGGCGTGCTTTGTGGTGTCAAAAGACGGGGAAGTCTGTAAGGTCCATTTCTCTAACGTCTTGATAAAAAAAAAAAAAAAAAAAAAAAAAAAAAAAAAAAAAAAAAAAATCAGTGGTGGTGCTGGCTTGAAAGTGAATGGGTTTTTGATGAGATTATTATGATTTTTGATGTTGTTATATGTTTTTTTTTTTGGTCTTTCTTTTCTGATATATGTATGTATTTTTCATTACTTTCTTTTTTCCTTTCTTTCTTGATGCGTGTGTGCGTGCTTGCACGCGCGCGTGTGTGTGTGTGTGTGTGTTAGAGAGAGGGAGAGGGAGAGAGAGAGAGACTGTGTGAGTGTGTAAGCGCCAAAATGTTGTCTGCACGTGTCAGGAAATCATACTTTAAAAAAAAAAAAATCATTTTGTTTTTGTTTTTTTATATATCGCGCGCATGTTATTGATATTATGTCTGCGTTGGGCGGATTAAATGTCAGTCTCAGTTTCAATGGGGCATCGAGGCGTGTGGACGGATCTATGTACGCTGCACAATGCTTTGGGGGGGAAAAGAAAAGAAGGAAGAAGAAAAAAAAGAAGAAGAAGAAGAAGAAGAAGAAAAAAAAGAAGAAGAAGAAGAAAAAAGCCTTTGCTACGCATAGACCCAACACGCTGTTTTTTGGCCTTGAGAACTTTCAAAAAAAAGAAAAAAAAAAGTAGAATGAAAACTAGCTTTAAATCTCTCTCTCTCTCTCTCTCTCTCTCTCTCTCTCTCTCTCTCTCTATATATATATATATATATATATATATATATATAATACGTATGAAAATAAAATCAAAAATAAAATTGAAACGAAATGAATAACAGCTAAATAATACAATGCAATATAAAGAAATAAGGAAGGCTGATAACAGACAACAGACAGACAGACAAACAAACGACGCAGCAAAGATAATGCGCATCTCTGTGTGTGTGTGTGTGTGTGTGTGTGTGTGTGTGTGTGTGTGTGTGTGTGTGTGTGTGTGTGTGTGTGCATACCCAGCGCCACAAAACGGAACACAGCAGCCCTAAATACGGGTGCAGAAGAAATCATATCGTTGAACCCCCCCCCCCCCTCCCACCCCCACCCCCTCCCTCCCCCTCCCTTTTTTTTTTTTTTTTTTTTTTCCGTGGTGTAAGCCAGTTGCACAAAGAGATATGATGCGCTCCCCCCCCCTCCCCCTAAGACCCCCCTCCCTCACCACCCAACCCCCACGTCCCTAGCCTCCTCATCACCTCTTTTTCCCTCCTCCCTTGGCTCCCCCACAACCCCCCCCCCCCCCACCGCCCTCCTGCATCCCCCCATCTCCAACCCCCTCCTTTCAGTCCCTCCACCCCCTGAACAGCACCACAAAAAAAAAAAAAAAAAAAAGTGGAAGAAAGGAACTAACTGTTTTAAAAGCGAATATGTGAAATGCTTTTATTTGAGAACATATGTTTATTACTCTTGTTTAATCAAGTAAACCGTGTGTGTGGGGTGGGGGGTGGGTGGGTGCGGGTGTGTGCTGATTATCTGGTTGTGGTTTTCCGCAGTTTATCTTTATTCTTATCTTATCTATTATAATCACTGTACAATACAGTAGGCTATGCTTATAATTATATTCAAAATAATGTTTCTTAATTCTTTCTGTTTTTTACATTAAGAATACCAGTTATTACCTGCAGTGTGTGGATGTATGTATGAAACGGTGTATGTGATATTTTTTTTTTACATTTGTGTCTTCGTAATATTCGTAAATGCTGTTGTTGACTTTTACAGTTATGGTCCCCATGTTGTTTACTTGTCTATGTTGTGATAATGCACCTGACCAAATTTCTCCAGTTGGAGATAATAAAGTTATTCTTAATCTTATTCTTATTATGCTGTTGGAAATAAGTCACGGCAATAAGTTAAGTGGTTTCTGCCGTGGGCGGTAGTGGATGGATGGAGGGGGTTAAAAAAAAAGAGGAAAAAAGACTAGAGACAAGACAAGACGTATTTATTACAAGACAAAGGAAACATAAGACAAGGCAAGACAAGACGTGTTCATTAAAAGACGTATTTGTTGCAAGACAAGGCAAGACAAGACGTATTTGTTACAAGACAAGAAAAGATAAGACAAGACAAGGCAAGACAAGACGTGTTTATTAAAAGACGTATTTATTGCAAGACAAGGCAAGACAAGACGTATTTATTAAAAGACGTATTTATTACAAGACAAGGCAAGACAAGACGTATTTATTACAAGACGTATTTATTACAAGACAAGGCAAGAAAAGACGTATTTTTTACAAGACAAGGAAACATAAGACAAGACAAGGCAAGACAAGACGTGTTTATTAAGATGAATTTATTACAAGGCAAGTTAAGACAAGACAAGGCAAAACCCGTTGGAGGGCACGTGAAACTGTTGACACATTTCATGTAACGAATACAAAATAACTATGAACAGCATTTGGCCGTTGACTGTGCTCACAATCGTTTGCAGTTGCCATACCAACTGCTTGGTTGAGACATACACTTCGGGCAAGAAGCAGATGATGATGATGAGAAGGAGGAGGAGGATGAAGAGGAGGAGAAGGAGGAGGAGGAGGGGGGGAGGAGGAGGAGGAGGGGGAGAAGAAGAAGAAGAGGGAAGGAGGATGAGGAGAGGGAGGAAGAAGAAGAAGAAGCAGTAGTAGTAGTAGTAGTAGTAGTAGAAGAAAAAGGTGGAGGAGGAGGACAAGAAGAACAAGAAAGTAGCAACAATTACAACAAAACAAAAGCAATAGAAAAGGGGGCGGGGGGGGGGGGGGGGGGGGGGAGGTAAGCGTCAGTGGGTCACGTGAGTTGAGGTCAGGCGGTGTGAGGTCAGGAAGATATAAGGCATGATGGTACTGGTGTGCTGAAACAAGGCACCACCACCACCACCAAAACACAGTTCAGCACCAGACAGAGGGAAACAAAAATCCATGATACTGGGAGGGGAGGGGGTGGGGGGGGGGGAGGAGGAGGAAGAGGAGGAGGAGAAGAAGAAGAAGAAGAGGGAAGGATGGGAGGGGGGGGGGGGTGTTAGACAATTCAACTCTAAGAAAATAGAAAGAAAAAACAACAACAACCCAAAACAACAACAACAAAAAACAACGCGCGCGCGCGTACACACACACACACACACACACAACTACAACCAAAGGCAGGGATGAATAAAAGAATATGCATATGCACACACACACACACACACACACACACACACACGCACACACACACACACACACACACACACACACACACACATAACAAAAGAAGACTGTAGACAAAGCACGAGTTTAAAAAAAAATTAGA
The DNA here is from genome assembly GCF_041734735.1 of Babylonia areolata. Lineage (NCBI taxonomy): Eukaryota > Metazoa > Mollusca > Gastropoda > Neogastropoda > Buccinidae > Babylonia > Babylonia areolata. The sequence goes on along the minus strand of NC_134903.1, from coordinate 6,469,354 downwards.
TTAAGATAAAACAAAACAATAACAGTTGAAGACAAGCCTCAGTATTTCAAAAGAAAAAAAAAAAAAAAAAAAAAGATTAAGGGTGGGGGTAGTGGGGGGTGGGGGTGGAATTCCAGACATGTCCCCCAAAGAAACGAGCAACAACAAACAAATATCAACAACAACAACAACAAAAAAAAACCCCACAAAAATAAACAAACAAACAAACAAACAAAAACTGACAAATAAGAGGGGAAAAAAAAAAAAAAAAGAAGTCAATA
>NC_134903.1:6464094-6466594 GCF_041734735.1 Babylonia areolata | reverse complement strand
TGTGTGTGTGTGCATCCGTGTGATCGTGTCAGTGTGTGTGCGTGGATGTGTGTGTGGGTGGGTGGTGGAGGGATGTGTGTGTGTGGGGGGGGGGGGGGGGAGTTTTGCTAACGTCTCCACCGTTGGAAAATAATAAAGATTGATTGATCGATTCATTCATTCACTCATTCGTTTATTCTCTCTCTTCCTCCCTCTCTCTCTTTGTTTCTCTTTGTCTCTCTCTCTCTCTCTCTCTCACTGTTTGTCTTTCCTAGTCTCTGTCTCTCTCTGAGTGCTCTCTCTGCCCCACCTTCCCCCATCCCTTCAACCTGCTCCACCCCCCCCCCCCTCAATCTCCCTCAACCCCCCCCCCCCCACACACACACATCCAGCTCCTTAATGATTGCCCCTCCTCCCCCCCCACCCCCTCCCTGATTTCCCCACTGCTAACAGGTGTTACAATCGAACCGGAACAAAATTCTCCCGAGGTCCGAACATGAAATGAAATTATCGTGCTTAGAGCCTCGCCGACCACTAAGGCCATCTCAAGGCTATCGCCACGTTAATGCCTACTACAAGGGTAAAAAACAAACAGTTAAAACGAGTCACCACTTCAAACTTTCCTCTCAAAGTTTAAAAAACTTCCATAGTTTAAAACCTTCAAATCTGATTAAAAATGTTCACTTCTTTCAAGAAGTCCATCAGCGCCCACGGAGGGACATCACGAAACAAGGTCTTCAAAGAAACCGCCGTGTACTGTCTGTGTCTAACGTCATGCAGATCCCAACAGTCAAGGAGCACGTGTTTCACGGTGAGAGGCCCATCACAGGGAATAAATACATCGAGGGGCCTCTTCCCCCTTCAGTAAGTAAGAATGAGTAAAAAAAAAAAAAAAAAGTGTGCCCCGCTTGCAGTCTGCACAGCACAGACTCCTCCTTTCTGTTCTTCACCCCTGAAGGGTGGGTTTCTTTTAGGTCTGGACAGATCTGAATAGCTTGTTGTCCGTCTGGGTGTTACACTCCTCTTGCCAAAGATCCTGAACATAAGTGTTCGCCTTTTGCTTCATGTCTGTGTATGGTACAAAGGATTTCGATAATTCTTTCTTTACAGCGTTCTTGGCCAGCTGGTCTGCCCTTTCGTTACCACGAATGCCAACATGTCCAGGAACCCAGGCCAACACAACCTCGTATCCTTTCTTCGTCACGAGAGTAAAAGCTTCGTAGAATTCCAGCAGTTTGGGGTGAGTGAGATTCCTGCAGGCGATCGCCTCCAGGGCTGACAAGGAGTCGGAAAAGATCATGAATCTCTTTCGTTTCGAAGAGAGAACTATTTTTACCGCCAGAACCAGTGCGGTCAGTTCCGCAGTGTACACCGAGCTGTCAGACAGAATGTGTTCCGTTGAGGGCCAGTCAGGAAAGGCGGGACAGAACGCAGATGCAGCGACTCCGTCCTCTGACTTGGAACCGTCAGTGAAGATTCTTTGGAAAGTGGGAAATTTGAGTTCCGAAAAGTAAGTTCTGTAGACCACTGAACTGGTGAAGTCCTTACGGTACGAGGCCAGATCGAATCGGTCCTCAGGTGTTCTAAAAGTCCACGGAGGGCTGTCGGGGAACTTGGAGAAGTCTGAGATGCCACCGACATCCAGATCGGCATTTTCTATGTGCGACTGAATGCGGAGTCCAAGAGGAGGGATGCAGTTTGGGTCCGAACATACTCAAACCCAAGACACTGTAACTTAGGTAATCAGTCATCCCAGAACAAATTATCCCCCGTGTCCGAACACACTTGTTAAAACCCTCAGACACTGTGTAACTTTGACCTAGAATGCGCCAGGGGTATGTTTTTGAACAGGGGGGTGGGGGGTGGGATGGGGGGGGGGGGGCTACCCCATGTCCGAACATATTTAACCCCCTAGACACTGTGTAACTTTGAACTAGAGTGCGCCAGGGGTATGTTTTTGAACAGGGGGTGCGGGGAGCTGGGGGGGTACCCCATGTCCGAACATACTTAACCCCCTAGACACTGAGTAACTTTGAACTAGAGTGCGCCAGGGGTATGTTTTTGAACAGGGAGGAGGGTGGGGGGTACCCCATGTCCGAACACACTTAACCCCCTAGACACTGTGTTACTTTGACCTGGAATGTGCCAGGGGTATGTTTTTGAACAGGAAGGAGGGGGGGGGGGTACCCCATGTCCGAACATACTTAACCCCCTAGACACTGTGTAACTTTGACCTAGAGTGCGCCAGGGGTATGTTTTTGAACAGGGAGGAGGGTGGGGAGACCCCATGTCCGAACAGGGAGGAGGGTGGAGGGTACCCCATGTCCGAACATACTTTAACCCCCTAGACACTGTGTTACTTTGACCTAGAATGCGCCAGGGGTATGTTTTTGAACAGGAAGGAGGGGGGGGGGGGGGGAACCCCATGTCCGAACATACTTAACCCCCTAGACACTGTGTAACTTTGAACTAGAGTGCTCCAGGGGTATGTTTTTGAACAGGGAGGAGGGGGGGGGGGGAC
>NC_134903.1:6454094-6459094 GCF_041734735.1 Babylonia areolata | reverse complement strand
TGTTTGTCTCAGACACGTTACAGGCTGTATACTTCTTCTACTTCTTCTTCTTCTTCTTCGAGGACAAAAAAAAGACGGGGTAAGTACATGTATACTAGACTGTGTAAAATATGTCAACAAGTCCATTGAGATGTCAGTGTTCTTCTGCATAGATATTTCTGTCTGTCTGTCTGTCTGTCTGTATGCATGTATGTATCTGTCTGTATGTCTGTTTGTATGTCTATCTGTCTGGCTGGCTGTCTGTCTATCTATCTATCTATCCACATACTGTCTATCTGTCTGTTTGTATGTATGAATGTCTTTCTGTCTGTCTGTCTGTCTGTATGTAATATGAATGTAAACATGGATGCATGTATGTAGTGTCTGTCTGTCTATATCTATAGTTCTGTCTGTCTGTCTATCTGTCTGTCTATCTATCTATCTATCCACATACTGTGTGTGTCTGTCTATATCTATAGTTCTGTCTGTCTGTCTATCTGTCTGTCTATCTATCTATCTATCCACATACTGTGTGTGTCTGTCTATATCTATAGTTCTGTCTGTCTGTCTATCTGTCTGTCTATCTATCTATCTATCCACATACTGTCTATCTGTCTGTCTGTCTGTTTGTATGTATGAATGTCTTTCTGTCTGTCTGTCTGTCTGTATGTATGTAATATGAATGTAAACATGGATGCATGTATGTAGTGTCTGTCTGTCTATATCTATAGTTCCTGTCTGTCTGTCTATCTGCCTATCTATCTATATATCTATCTATCCACATACTGTGTGTCTGTCTGTCTGTATGTATGTATGTATGTATGTATGAATGTCTTTCTGTCTGTCTGTCTGTCTGTATGTATGTAATATGAATGTAAACATGGATGCATGTATGTAGTGTCTGTCTGTCTATATCTATAGTTCTGTCTGTCTGTCTATCTATCTATCTATCTATCTATCTATCTATCTATCTATCTATCCACATACTGTCTGTCTGTCTGTCTGTCTGTATGGATGTATGAATGTCTTTCTGTCTGTCTGTCTGTCTGTAATATGAATGTAAACATAGATGCATGTATGTACGTGTCTGTCTGTCTATATCTATAGTTCTGTCTGTCTGTCTATCTATCTATCTGTCTTATCTAATCCATACATACATACTTTGTGTCCCCTGTCTGTCTTCTGTTGTGAATGGGAGAGAAAGAGAGGGAAGGAGAGGCTGGAAAGTAGAGATAGAGAGGGAGAGAGAGAGAGAGTGGAAAGTAGAGTGAGAGAGGGTGGGGAGAAAGAGAGGGGAGGAGAGAGAGTAGAAAGGAGAGAGAGAGGGTGGGGAGAAAGAGAGGGGAGGAGAGAGAGGGGAAAGTAGAGAGAGAGAGAGAGGAAATAAGAGATAGTGGAAAGTTTAGAGGGGGGGGGGGAGAAAGAGAGGGAAGGAGAGGCTGGAAAGTGGGAGAGAGAGAGAGAGAGGGAGAGAGAGAGAGAGAGTAGAAAGTAGAGTGAGAGAGAGGGTGAAGAGAAAGAGAGGGGAGGAGAGAGGGGGGAAAGCAGAGAAAGAGAGGATGAGGAGAAAGAGTGAAAGAGAGAGAGGAGAAAGAGTGGAAAGTAAAGAGAGAGAGGGGGGTGGTAGAGAGAAAGAGAGGGGAGGAGAGAGAGAGAGAAAGAGAGAGGGTGAGGAGAAAGAGTGAAGGAGAGAGAGAGAGAGAGAGAGAGAGAGAGAGAGAGAGGAAAGTAGAGAGAGAGGGGGGGTCAGGAGAAAGAGTGAAGGAGAGCGAGGAGAAAGAGTGGAAAGTAGAGAGAGAGAGGGGGGGGGGTAGCGAGAAACAGATGGGAGGAGAGAGAGAGAGAGAGAGAGAGAGAGAGAGAGAGAGAGAGGGTGAGGAGAAAGAGAGAGTGAAGGAGAGAGAGAGAGAAGGAGAGAGAATGGAAAGTAGAGAGAGAGAGAGGATGAGGAGAAAGACAGTGAAGAAGAGAGAGAGAGGGAGGGTGGATGACAGTGAAGGAGAGAGAGAGAGAGGGAGTGGAAAGTAGATAGCGAAAGAGAGAGAGAGAGAGGGAAGGAGATGAGTAGAAGGTAGAGAGAGAGAGAGAGAGAGAGAGAGAGAGAGAGAGAGAGTGGAAAGTAGAGAGGTTTGAGACAGGGAGGGGGTTGGGGGGAGTGTGGGAGAAAAACAGAAAGGACATACACAGATAAAAGATCGAGCGGAGGGTGAGACGGATAGATTTTCATGTGGAGAAGCCATTTACCTTTCGATGGAGACAGTGATGAGAACAATGTAAGGTGGTCTGTGCAGATGTGTGTGTGTGTGTGTGGGTTGGGTAGGGGGGTGGGGGGGAGGGCGCTCGCGCGTGTGTGTGCTATCTCTTCGCTTCATCACCCCTACCACAGCCACCACCCAAACCATTTTCTCTCTCTCTCTCTCTCTCTCTCTGTGTCCCCCCTCTCTCTCTGTGTCTCTCTCTCTCTCTCTGTCTCCCTGCCCCCCTCTCTCTATGTCTCTCTCTGTCTCCCTCTGTCTCCCTGCCCTCCCTCTCTCTCTGTCTGCCCCCCCTCTCTCTGTCTCCTTCCTGGATGTTTTTCAGTCTAAAATATTGTATTTAGACTTAGATTTGGGTATGTCTGGTTGCAGCAACAGGGCGATGGTTGTGAGCAAACTTTTTTTTTTTTTCGGGGTGGGGGTGGGTGGGGGTGGGGTGTCATTATTTAAGCAAAGAATGAAAGATATACTTATGCAAGAGTGGGACGAGTCAGTAATGTCTAAAGATGTATGTCATAACTACAGACTGTTGTTCAAAACTGGTTTTGAATGTGAGCAGTATTTTGACTTTGTGGATAAAAAGTGTTTTTAGGGACTGCTTGATAAAAATTACGGCTTGGTTTGCTCCCAATAAATGGATCATTTTTTATCAGGAGAACATTCAAATGTGATTCAAATTACGGCAAAAACATCTGAACTCGGAAGGTCAGTCGTATGTCCACTTGCTGAAGAGTGGTTCTATATACAGTATTCTTAAACTGTGTTTATTTTGTTTGGTGCATATCTGTTATGCATGTGTGGGTGTATGTGTGAATGTGTGTCTTCATGTTTTACATTTATTTGCTTATTTATCATCATTGTTTTATTTATTTATGTAAGCTTATCTATTATTTATTCACCTTTTTTTTTTCTCTCAAGGCCTGACTAAGCGCGTTGGGTTACGCTGCTGGTCAGGCACCTGCTTGGCACATGTGGTGTAGCGTATATGGATTTGTCCGAACGCAGTGACGCCTCCTTGAGCTACTGAAACTGAAACTGTGTTTATTTATTTGATGCCCTGAAAGATATTACAGGACTTCTTTGACAGCACTGAAGAAAATTTTTAGAACTGGTTCACAAGGCACAAGAAGCACTGTTGTTGCACAGGTTTAATTAAGTTGGTATGTTATTTGACATCGTGTTGTCGCAGGAGGAAGGTGGCAGAATGGTTAAGACGCTCAGCTGCCAATACAGAGAGTCCGTGAGGGTGTGGGTTCGAATCCCGCTCTCGCCCTTTCTCCTAAGTTTGACTGGAAAATCAAACTGAGCGTCTAGCCTTTCGGATGAGACGATAAACCGAGGTCCCGTGTGCAGCACGCACTTGGCGCACTGAAAAAGAACCCATGGCAACGAGAGTGTTGTCCTCTGGCGAAATTACGTAAAATGAAATCCACTTTCATAGGTACACAAATATGTAAGCATGCACTCAAGGCCTGACTAAGCGCGTTGGGTTATGCTGCTGGTCAGGCATCTGCTCAACAGATGTGGTGTAGCGTGTATGGATTTGTCCGAACGCAGTGACGCCTCCTTGAGAAAGTGAAACTGAAACTGAATTGTCGCTGCGTGATCACCATATGGTGTACTTTTGACCTCTTTCTAGGGGCCGGTGGCCCCTGGAGCCAGCTGCACTGCTCGGACGGAAGGGCCCAAGTATGGTCGTAACCCGCTACTAACAGTGTGTATAGTATGGAACTGAACAATGGCGTAGTTCAGAACAACGTTAGGCATTTAGTCACGTGTAGCTTGTCAGAAAGTTAGTAGAAGAAGCAAGCAAGGCAGCTGGCACTTAGAGATTAAAAGTTTTTTTTGTACGTGTTCTTGTTGTTCTTGTTCTTCTCGTCAACCATATGCGTCTGTCTCTGTATCAGTCTCACCTTCCCCCTAATCCTCTGTCTCTGTCTGTCTGTCTGTCTGTCTGTGTCTCTCTCTTCCCCTCCTCCTCTACCTCCCGTCCATATTCTCTTCCATCTTCCTTCCATCCCCCACCCCCTCTCTCTCTGTCTCCTTCAGCTCCCATTCTCCATCTTCACCCCCCTCCCCCCACACCCCCCTCCCCTGAAACAACAACAACAGCAACAACAACAACAACAACAACAACACACACACACACACACACACACACACACACACACACACACACACACACACACACACACACACACACACACACCCCTCCCCCCCACCTCACTCCCCGCCACGCGCCTCTTCTGTTTGTCTCTCTTCTCAAGAAAGCAGAAAGCACTGACGTCACCAAACTTAAGAGAGACACACACACACACACACAGAAAGAAAGAGAGAAAGAGAGAGAGAGAGATTGGGAGAGGGAGTGAGGTAGGGGTAAGAAAAAGTGGGCGGGGGCAGGGGGGCCTGGAGGGCCGGGGGGTGTGGGGTGGGGTGGGGAGGGGGGGAAGGGGGGGATCCATACAAAATTGTCCCCCCCTCTTCCAGACCGAGTGCCAGACAGATTGGACCATTCAGCTGGGCCATTGACAGCAATGGCATTAAGATGGGGCTGGTTTGTGATACTGTGAGTCTGCAGGGTTTAGGGGTTGGCGGGGGGAGGGAGAGGGGGGGGGGGGAGAGGCAGGAGAGGAGGTGTGGGGGATGGTGGAGAAAGATGAAGGGGGTTGGGTGGGGTGGGTAGAGAAGAGGGTGGCGGGGGGCTTGGGGGAGGGGGAGGGGGACACAGAGGGAGAGAGAGAGAGAGGAGAGTGGGTGAAGGGTTGG
>NC_134903.1:6441594-6449094 GCF_041734735.1 Babylonia areolata | reverse complement strand
GACACACACACACACACACACACGGCTGAAGTCTGAAAGATTTATTGTTTTATTCAGGCCTTTCTGCCCGTGACAATAGGGGTAAGGAGGTGTGGAGAGAGAGAGAGAGAGAGAGAGAGAGAGAGAGAGAGAGAGAGAGAGAGAGAGAGAGAGATATGGACACACACACACACACACACACGGCTGAAGTCTGAAAGATTTATTGTTTTATTCAGGCCTTTCTGCCCGTGACAATAGGGGTAAGGAGGTGTGGAGAGAGAGAGAGAGAGAGAGAGAGAGAGAGAGAGAGAGAGAGAGAGAGAGAGAGAGAGAGAGAGAGAGAGATATGGACACACACACACACACACAGACGGCTGAAGTCTGAAAGATTTATTGTTTTATTTAGGCCTTTCTGCCCGTGACAATAGGGGTAAGGAGGTGTGTGTGTGGGGAGAGAGAGAGAGAGAGATAGTTGGACACACACACACACACACACACACACACACACACACACACACACACACACACACACACACAGACGGCTGAAGTCTGAAAGATTTATTGTTTTATTTAGGCCTTTCTGCCCGTGACAATAGGGGTAAGGAGGTGTGTGTGGGGAGAGAGAGAGAGAGAGAGAGAGAGAGAGAGAGAGAGAGAGAGACACACACACACACACACACACAGATGGCTGAAGTCTGAAAGATTTATTGTTTTATTTAGGCCTTTCTGCCCGTGACAATAGGGGTAAGGAGGTGTGGAGAGAGAGAGAGAGAGAGAGAGAGAGAGAGAGAGAGAGAGAGAGAGAGAGAGAGAGAGATGGACACACACACACACACACACACACACACACACACACACACACACACACACACAGATGGCTGAAGTCTGAAAGATTTATTGTTTTATTTAGGCCTCTCTGCCCGTGAAAATAGGGGTAAGAAGGGGAGAGAGAGAGAGAGAGAGAGAGAGAGAGAGAGAGAGAGAGAGAGAGAGAGAGAGAGAGCGTGAGCCTCTGTATTATGTATGTGTGTTTGGGAGCGCGCGCGTCGGTTGCTTGTGAGGGTTGGTGGGGGGGGGGGGGGGGGGGAGGAGGGGAAGGGGGTTGGAGTGGAGAAGAAGTGTGATCCCCCCCCCCCTACCCCCCCTGAACTCGTGGGGGCTAAAAGGGCCTGGTGTATATGTTTGTTGTTGTTATTGTTGCTGCTGTTGTGGTTTGTTGTGGCAATAAGCACCACCATCTCCCACTTGAGACGACGTCGAGAGCCCATAGCTAAGCTGGTGAGTGGATGAGGGTGGTGGGTGTTGTGTGTGTGTGTGTGTGTGTGTGTGTGTGAGAGAGAGAGAGAGAGAGTGTGTGTGTGTGTGCGTGTCTGTGTGTGTGTGTGTGTGTGTGTGTGTGTGCGTGTGTGTGTGTGCGGGTCTCTCTGTGTGTGTGACGGGGGTGGGGTGGGAGGTGGTGTAGAGGGTAGTAGAAGGTGGAGCGGAGTTTGGAGCCTCTATTGATTGTATTGACCTGCAAAAGATGACAGCTTCCAAGCTTCCAGATACTGCTCTGGCCCCCCAACCCCTAACCCCCCCCCCCACACCCCTCTCTCTCCTTCCAGCCAACCCTCCATTCCACCACCACCACCACCATCACCACCACCCTCTTTCGCTCTTCCTTCTCTGGGGGGGTGAGGGGAAGGGGATGGGGGGGGGGGGGGGTGGGTGGGGGGTGGGGGGGAAGGGGGAGTGGGGGGGGGGGAGAGAAAGAAGAAAGCATTGCTCAAAGGTCGGCGGCAATCATTTCCAACACAGCCACTTAGAAGGGATGGGGGTATGGTAGAGAGAGAGTGGTGAGTGTCTGGGATATGCTTTATTGTTGTTGTTGTTGTTGTTGTTGATAGATCATCAATGATGTAAGGGTGGCGTGTGGGGGAGTGGGATGGTGGGGGGGTAGGGAGGGGAGGAGAGGGGAGGGGAAGATCAAGATCTGTTTAGAGGCGAGCGGAGGTGGTGGTTGGGGGGTTGGGGGGGTGAGGGGGGTGGAGGTGGGAGTGGGATTTGATGTTGTGGAGAGAAGTTGTTGAAGACCACCATTTAGTGCTTTGTGTGTTTATAAGAGGAAATCCAATGGAAGGTGGGGAGAGGTGAGTGGTCAGGTAGGGAGGGAGAGAGAGAGAGAGAGAGAGAGAGGTACAAAGAGACAGAGAGAGAGAGGGGGAAAGAGGGAGAGGTACAGAGAGAGAGAAGGGCGTATACGCGAGCGTACAGAAAGAGAGAGAGGGGAGGGGGGAGCAAGATATATATACCGTGTATTGTTTGGAAATAGGGCAGTTCTCAGAGAGGTGTGTATGTGTGTGCGTGCGTGCGTGCGCGCGCGCGTGCGTGTGTGTAGGAGGGTGGTTGGCTGGGGGTTGGTGTAGGTATGTGTGTGTGTGCGGGCGGGGGTGGGGTGGGGGTGGGGGGGTGGTGCGTGCATATTAAAAAAAAACAAAACAAAAACAACCAACAACAACCCCAAAACAGCCGAACATTTCAGCTTGCATCCCTTAATAAAAACGTAGGGATTGTTACCCAAGCAATGAAGCCAGGAACCCCGCACCTTGCAACCAGCTAGCCCTCTCTGTAGTCGATCCCAGCACCCACGCACCCACCTACCTACCTACCTACCCACTGACGATACGAACCAACCCAACTAACGGAGACGTCTCAAGCAAGCAAGTTAACTCACTCAGTACGGCCAGTCCTCTCTTCTCCTCTGCACAGACCCATCGGATGTCCAGTGGGTGTCTGAATGAACCCAACCTTTAGCTTCCGTCGTCAGAACTGTGGTATTCTTTGTCAACATTCACCTCTTCAGTATAAGAGCGTTCCGCTTGCAATATTTTCGATGATGGTAATTAGGGTGAAACGCTGTTAACGTCGTCTCTTTCGCCGTCCGTATGGAGAGAGAGTTAAACTAGCAGAAGCAATCAGGCCCCAGACCCACAGCCAGTGGGGCTGGACTTAATTGATGAACGAAGTTCGTTCGACTTTACTCGCCAAGTCAACCCGTCCACGGTCCGTCTCCATTCTCCTCAGCTTCCTTATCTGCTGGCGTGTGCTCCTCAATCATTCAGTGAGGGAGAGGGGGGGAGAGAGAGAAGGCTGGGGGGGGAGAGAGAGGGAGGAGAGAGAGAGAGATAGGGGGGAGAGAGAGGAGGGAGAGAGAGAGAAGGATGGAGGGAGGGGAGGAGAGGAGAGAAAGAGGGAGGGAGAGAGAGAAGGAGGGAGGGAGGGGAGGAGAGGAGAGAAAGAGGGAGGGAGAGAGAGAGGGAGGGAGAGAGAGAGGGAGGGAGAGAGAGAGGAGGAGGAGGGAGGGAGGGGAGGAGATGAGAGAAAGAGGGAGGGAGAGAGAAGGATGGATGGAGGGAGTGGAGGGGAGGAGATGAGAGAAAGAGGGAGAGAGAGAGAGAAGGATGGAGGGAGGGAGGGGAGGGGAGGAGATGAGAGAAAGAGGGAGGGAGAGAGAGAAGGATGGAGGGAGGGAGGGGAGGGGAGGAGATGAGAGAAAGAGGGAGAGAGAGAGAGGATGGAGGGAGGGAGGGGAGGAGATGAGAGAAAGAGGGAGAGAGAGAGAGGAGGATGGAGGGAGGGAGGGGAGGGGAGGAGATGAGAGAAAGAGGGAGGGAGAGAGAAGGATGGAGGGAGGGAGGGGAGGGGAGGAGATGAGAGAAAGAGGGAGGGGAGAGAAGGAGGGAGAGAGAGAGGAGGATGGAGGGAGGGAAGGGGAGGGGAGGAGAGAAAGAGGGAGGGGAGAGAAGGAGGGAGAGAGAGAGAAGGATGGAGGGAGGGAGAGAGAAGGAGGGAGAGAGAGAGGAGGATGGAGGGAGGGAGGGGAGGGGAGGAGATGAGAGAAAGAGGGAGGGGAGAGAAGGAGGGAGAGAGAGAGATGGAGGGAGGGAGAGAGAAGGAGGGAGAGAGAGAGGAGGATGGAGGGAGGGAGGGGAGGAGATGAGAGAAAGAGGGAGGGGAGAGAAGGAGGGAGAGAGAGAGAAGGATGGAGGGAGGGAGGGGAGGGGAGGAGATGAGAGAAAGAGGGAGGGGAGAGAATGAGGGAGAGAGAGAAGGATGGAGGGAGGGAGGGGAGGGGAGGAGATGAGAGAAAGAGGGAGGGGAGAGAAGGAGGGAGAGAGGAGGATGGAGGGAGGGAAGGGGAGGAGATGAGAGAAGGAGGGAGAGAGAGAGGGTGGGGAGAGAGAGAGGGGAGGAGAGAGGGAGAGGAGGGAGGGAGGGGAGGAGATGAGAGAAGGAGGGAGAGAGAGGGGGGAGAGAGAGAGAAAGAGGGACAGAGAGGGGGGGGAGAGACAGATGGATGGAGGGAGAGGAGAGGAGAGAGAGAGAAAGAGAGAGACAGACACACAGAGGGTGGAGGGAGGGAGGGAGGGAGGAGCCTCAAACAAGGATGGGCGTTTGGAACATTGGATATAAAAATGATCATTTAGAGAGAGAGAGAGAAGAGAGAGAGAGAGAGAGAGAGATGGTGGCGTGGGGGTGTGGTAGGCAGACAGACAGGCGTAAAGATGGTCATACGGAGAGAGACAGGAAGGGAGAGAGAGAGAGAGAGGGGAGGGGGAGAGAGAGAGCCATTATTGTTAGTTGACACAGGGAGCCTCAAACAAGGATGGGCGTTTGGAACATTGGATATAAAAATGATCATTCAGAGAGAGAGAGAGAGAGAGATGGTGGCGTGAGGGTGTGGGTGGCAGACAGACAGGCGTAAAGATGGTCATACGGAGAGAGAGAGAGAGAGAGAGAGAGAGAGAGAGAGAGAGGGGAGGGGGAGGAAGAGAGAGAGAGAGGATGAGGGGTCTGGGGGTCTGTAAGAAAGGAATGAAGGAAGGGAAAGGAAGGACGGAAGGAAGGAAGGAATATCGGTTGATCAGCGCACTCTCACATTCACTCACTCACTCACTCACTCACGGTCTTGTCCATTGCAGACAGACAGTAAGTTCCATCGACCAACCGACCCGCCTACAGACAGACAGTTGTGGTGTCAGCCCTGGTATGGCCTTAGTGGTCGGCTGGGCTATAAACAGCATGATTGGATTGGATTGGATTGGATTTGAACACACACACACACACACACACACACACACACACACACACACACACAGAGCGACACACACACGCACACACAGAGAGGCTGACTGATCGACAAACAGACTGACAAAACGCGAACGAACGACCGACCGACCGATCGACAGACAGACAGACAGACAGCAGGCAAGTGCACAGAGCTAATGACACTGGCATTGTATCAGGTAGAGGGGGGGGGGGGGGGGGGGGGGGGGGGGTTAGGAGGGAGGAAGGGAGGAGAGAAGCAGGGGGGAGGAGGCGGGGGGTGGGGGGGGGGGGGGGGGGTGGGGGGCCAAACGGGATTTGTATCGATTCCGTGCAAGACCGGCTGCTGCTGCTTGTGGCATCTTGAGCAACCTGTCTCTTTGGCTGACTGGGGGAGGGGGGTGGGGGGGTGGGGGGGGGAGTGGAGAGGGCAGGGGGGGGGGGGAAGGGGGAGGGGGACGGGGGGGGGAGTAGATGGTTAGGGAGGTGTGTGTGGGTGGGGGGGGGGGGGTAGGGAGGATGTGTGTGTGTGTGTGTGTGTGTGTGTGTGTGTGTGTGTGTGTGTGTGTGTGAAAGGACACTTTGTCTTCTTCTCTTTGTTAGCTACTGCGGGGTTTGGGCGGAGTGGTGTGAAAAGGCTGTGTGTGTGTGTGTGTGTGTGTTGTCTGGGTTCAGTCCGTTTGGTGTCATTCCATCTGTGTGATTAAATTAGTGTGTGTGGGGGGGGGGGGTGGGGGGTGGGGGGGGGGTGGGGTGTGTGGAGTTTTGGAGGGGTGTGGAGGTGGGGGGGGGGGGGGGAGAGGGGCGTTGGTCTTGATTGGTTTTTTGTTGTTGTTGCTGCTGTTGTTTATTTTTTTCTTTATTTTATTTTTTTTGTTTTGTTTTTGGTTTTGTTTGTGTTGAGAGGAAAGGTGGAATGAGGGATGGTGAGGGTGGTGGTGGTGGTGGTGGTGGAGCTGATAGGTTTGTTGATTTAGGACGGAGAGTGGGGGAAGGTGGGGGTGGGGAGGGGGGCGAGGGGGGGGGGGCGGAGTCGTCTTAGGATTTGTTGTGTTTGTTCTATTTGTAATTTGCATTCTGTCGTATGTTGTTCAGCATTTTATCGCATCGTATCGTATGGTGTCGTGTCGTGTCGTTTGTATTTTGTATAGTATACAAGTTATAGTATGTATTGAATCGAATAGTTTTATTGTGTTGTATTGTACTGTACTGTATTGTATCGTATCATATCGCATTACCTTGTATTGAATTGTATTTTTTCGTATCGTATCTCGTTTGTGTTTTGTATCGTATACAAGTTATAGTAATGCATTGTATCGAAGAGTTTTATTGTGGTGTATTGTACTGTGCAGTATCGTATTGTATCGTATCTTATCTCATCACATTGTATTGTATCGTATCATATCGCATTTACATCGTATCGTATCGTATCGTATCGTATCGTATCGTATTCTTTCGTGCCCTATCGTATTGTATTATCTTCAGTATCATATCTTATCCTGTGACTTCGGACTCTGGCGGTTGATGGAAAGATGGATGGATGGATGGATGGATGGATGGAGAGGTGGGTGGGTGAGACAGAGGGAAGGGAAGGGAGGATGGATGGATGGATGGATGGGAAGAAGGATGGAAAGAATGAAGGAAGGAAAAAAAGAATTAAAAAAAGAAAAGAAAAGAAGAAAGACCTGAAATGTCATAGGTTGTCAGTCTTGGAATCGCTTCCCGCTGACAACTGCCATCTCGTAGACACACACACACACACACGCGCACCCGCGGATACATGCGCACACGCGCACCCACAGACGCATACACACATTCACACACTCGCATGCGTACACAGTAATTTATTTTCCCTCCTTCTATCTTCCCCCCCCCCCCAACCCTCGTCTAACATCACTCATAGTGAAAAGACGTTAAACTAAAGAACGAACGAACGAACAAGCGAACGAACACATACACACACACACACACACACAACACACACACAACACACAACACACACACACACACACACACACACACACACACACACACACACACACACACACAACACACACACACACCCACACACACACCCTCCTCTCTCTCTCTCTCTCTCGACTAACCAGACTGCGCTTTTGAAATTAAAAGGCCCCCCCCCCCCCCAACCCACACCCACCCCCCGATCGAGCTAATTGTGATGGATCTGTTCAGGAAAGGTGGTTTGGGGGAAGGGGGGATCGGGGGGGGCGGGAGTTGAGGAGGGGGGCTGGTTGTTCGGAATGGAAATGGACCTATGGGCTGGAGTGGAGGTGCAGCAGTGTGTGTAGATGGACAACCAGCCCCTCGCTTTCCTGAATCACTGGGGGGAGGTGGGTGGGGAGGGGGGTCTTTTATTGTCTTCTTGTCTCTTCTCTGTCTCTGTCTGTCTGTCTCTCTGTCTCTCTCTGTGTCTTT
>NC_134903.1:6429094-6439094 GCF_041734735.1 Babylonia areolata | reverse complement strand
CTCCTCCTCATCCTTCCTTCCTCCTCCTCTTCCTGTCCTCCTCCTGCTCTCCTCCTCCTCCTCCTCTCCTCCTCCTCCACCCTCCTTCATCCCTCCTCCTCTTCCTGTCCTCCTCCTCTCCTCCTCCTCCACCCTCCTTCCTCCCTCCTCCTCTTCCTGTCCTCCTCCTCCTCTCCTCCTCCTCTGCCCTCCTTCCTTCCTCCTCCTCTTCCTGTCCTCTTCCTCTCCTCCTCCTCCTCTCCTCCTTCCTTCCTTCTTCCTCCTCTTCCTGTCCTCCTCCTCCACCCTCCTTCCTCCTCTTCCTGTCCTCCTCCTCCTCTCCTCCTCCTCCTCCTCCACCCTCCTTCCTCCCTCCTCCTCTTCCTGTCCTCCTCCTCTTCCTCTGTTGGTTGCAGAGTCTGGGTGGGACTTGTCTCTCTTTTGTTGCTTTGTGTGAGGGGAGGAAATTGAGGGGGTACGGGGGGTTGGGGGGGAGGGGGGTATTTGGCTGGGGAGGGGCGGGGTAGGGGGAGTAGCTCTTTGTCTGTCTGTCTCTCTCCCCTCTCCTCTCCTCCCTCCATCCCTCCCTCCCTCTCTGTCTCTTTGTCTCTGTCTCTCTCTCTGTCTCTCTCTGTCTCTCTCTCTCCTCTCCTCCCTACATCCCTCCATCCTTCTCTCTCTTCTCTCCCTCCCCCCTCTCTCTCTTCTCTCTCTTCTCTCTCTCTCCTCTCCTCCCTCCCTCACCATCCTTTCTCTCTCTCTATGTCTCTCTCGCTTTCTCTTTTTACTTAGAATGGAGGAAAAAACAAAAACAAACCCAAACAAAAAAACAACGTTGGTTTTGGATTCTGTTTTCATAGTAGGGCTGCACAGCTATATTGTGTGAACGAAAATATCCAGCAGTATTATCCAGAAGAGACAAAGTCGCTTGCATTCATATGGTGGACGTTTTTTTTTTGTTTGTTTGTTTGTTTGTTTTTGTTTTTTTTCATACTGTCCCTCGCGTTTTCGTGACCTTTTTCTGTTTCACCCTGGTTTAGTTATTGAGTTGGTGTTTTTTTTTTGGTCGTGCATCATGCGTGGCTCTGCTGATCTCCAGGAAAACTCCCATCGTGAGCCAGAACTGTTGCTGCCAAGGTTCTTTATACACAGTCTCATCATCACCAGTCATCCGATTCATCATTCATCGTTGTCATTCGTTCATTCATTCATTCATCATCATCATCATCATCATCATCATGCATCGCGTCACATTGTGGTGGTGGGGTGTGTGTGATGAAAGCAGGAATGATGGATCGGGTGTCGCTGTCTTGCGACCGGAATAAACCACGAATTGTTGTTGTTGTCGTCGTCGTCGTCGTCGCAGCAACGATGTGTGTGTGTGTGTGTGTGTGTGTGTGTGTGTGTGTGTGTGTGTGTGTGTTTGTGTGTGTGTGTGTGTGTGTGTGTGTGTGTGTGTGTTGTGATGTGTGTGTGTGTGTGAGTGAGAGAGAGAGAGAGAGAGAGAGAGAGAGAGAGAGAGAGAGAGAGAATACTGAACACTAAAATGTTTAATGTCATAAGCTGTAAGGCTCTAGTGACATAGTAGACCTGTACAAGTCAGAACAAAAATGGTCCAAAGCACATAAAATGAAACAGAAATGAAGGAAAAAAAAAAGAACCACAATTGAAGCAAAATAAACTACCACGGGATAAACGACACATTGTTACTTTTGTCATTGGCTTAAAAAAAAAGTCCATGTGGAGAGAGAGAGAGAGAGAGAGAGAGAGAGAGAGAGAGAGAGAGATGAAATGTTTAATGTCATTAGCTGAAAAGCTCTGGTGACATAGCAGGTACTAACTAATCAGATCAAAATGGTGCAAAACAGATAAAAATTGAATAGAAAAAAAAAAGCCAACAAAAAACGAAAAACAAAAACAAAAAAATCAGAATGGAAACAGCATAAACTAATAAGAGATTTGCGACACTTTGGCACTTTGTCATTAGCTCAGAGTACCTGTGACAGGGTGTGGTAATGTGCCTTTATTTTTTCAGTCGTTCGTCTCCAAGGGTTGGACAGTGCACAGTAAACAAAGTACAGATAAATCATATAATAGATACTCACGAATGTAACATCGACACACATCATATCAGTACAAAACACATACTAAAGTACATATAAATCCTGAAATAATTATTCACGCCTCAACATCAAAACCCATCATGTCAATACGAAGACATCGAGAGAGAGAGAGAGAGAGAGAGAGAGCCCTTCCACGTGAATTACCGCTTTAACTCTCTCCGTACGAACGGCGAAAGAGACGACGCTAACAGCGTTTCACCCCAATTACCATCATCAAAATATTGCAAGCGGAAGGGTCTTATACTGAAGAGGTGAATGTTGACAAAGAATACCACAATTCTGACGACGGAAGCTACAGGTTGGGTCATTTCAGACACCCACTGGACATCCGAGGGGTCTGTGTAGAGGAGAAGAGAGGACTGGCCGTACTGAATGAGTTCAAGCCAACGTGGGCTACACACACACACACACACACACACACACACACACACACACACACACACACACACAGCCCACCACCACCACCACCACCAGCAGCAGCGTTCGTTGTTCGTTCAGACATACCTGGGTGTCAGTAGCCGATCGGTGTCCGACAGACGTTTTTACACGCTAATTATCTCCGCAGGTCATCAGACTGGGATACATGTCAAAGAGGTGGGGGCCTGGTAGTTTTTAAACTAACGATCGGATTTTTGCTACCTCCACCTATCTCTCTAACCCTCCCCCCCCCTACACCCCCCTCACACACACACCTCCACCACCCTCCCTCATCCTTACGGGGGTGTCATGTTTATCAGATCGTGTGTCACTCATTGTGACTGTGACAAGAATGGATTGGGGTGGGTAGGAGTTGGGGGGTGGGGGCCTGGGGGGGTGGGGGGGGAGGGGGGAGCGTGGGGGGGCCCGGGGGGAGGGATGAGAGGGTGGGTTAGTTGGGGGGGGGGGGGTGTCAGTGGGGACTGTAATCCCTCAGGTGACCGTTCTTTTCGAAGGGGCTGTGTGTAGTGGATCAGATCATCAGATAGGAGCCAGTAGAGAGGAGATGATGTCATTGGGGTGGGTGGGTGGGGGTGGGTGGGTGGGTGGGGGGTGGAGAAATGGGATGCTAGGTAACGTGAAGTTTTTTAACGACTGCCTGCCTACCTACCTACCATCAAGTCACGTAACGTCCTCACTCTTTCAGTCCAGCCACTTCTCTCTGTGTGTGTGTGTGTGTGTGTGTGTGTGTGTGTGTGTCTGCCTCTCGTCTCCTGTGTCCCCCGTTACCCCTTGCCCTTCCCCCTCTCTCTGTCCTTATCCCTCCTTCCATCTTACTATCTCTCTCTCTCTCTCTCTCTCTCTCTCTCTCTCTCTCTCCCCTTACCTCTTCTCTCTCCCTCCTTCCTTTCCATTTTTCTCTCTCTCCCTCCTTCCTATCCATTTCTCTCTCTCTCTCCTTCCCTCTTCCTTTCCATTTCTATCTCTCTCCCTCCTTCCTATCCATTTCTCTTTCTCTCTCTCCTTCCCTCTTCCTTTCCATTTCTATCTCTCTCCCTCTTTCCTGTCCATTTCTCTCTCTCTCTCTCCCTCCTTCCCTCTTCCTATCCATTTCTCTCTCTCTCCCTCCCTCCTATCCATTTCTCTCTCCCTCCTCTTTTCCTTTCCATCTCTCTCTCCCTCCTCTCTTCCTTTCCATTTCTCTCTCTCTCTCTCTCTCTCTCTCTCTCTCTCACCTTTTCATGTCTTCTCTCACTTATTCTGGTGGTGGTAAACTGTGGAATGAAATCCCCGAGTATCTTAGAAATAGATCTACCGTAGCATCTTTCAGAAAAGCGTATCAAAAATATCTGATGCAACAAATGTAATTAGTTCCAGCAAAATCAAAGCATGTGATGAGATCCTAGTAAGCCACCATACTTTGATTAATTGATCTCCAACAGTGTGTAAGCAAGAAAAAAGGCGAGTGTAAGTATGCGTGTGCATGTCTATGTACTCGTGTGTTCGAGTATATGTGTGTGAAGCATGTGCGTGCACACACATGTGTGTGTGTGTGTGAAGATTTTCATGTGGCCAATGTTTTGCATGATTTTCATGATGTTTCCGTAATTAATTGTAGTCTTTGATTCATCCGTTTATGTATCTATTATTATCTGCTTGGTTTGTTCCATGTCATTTTTTTATAATTCACACTTATTTCATTTATCATATTGTGTGTATGTGTGTGTGTGTGTGTGTGTGTGTGTGTGTGTGTGTGTGTGTGTGTGTGTGTGTGTGTGTGTGTGTGTGTGTGTGTGTGAGGGCATGGTGTAAAGAAGCTTCCAGCTTATCCATTTTACCCTCAATAAAACATTTGTCATTGTCATTGTCTTTGGCTTTCACTGTCTGTCTGTCTCTCCCTCCTCCCCCCCCTCTCTCTCTTTCCTCTCTCTCTTCCCCTGTCTATTGTCCATCTTCTCTCTCTCTCTCTCACTCACTCTCTCTCTCTTTGTGGCTTTCACTGTCTGTCTCTCTCCTTTCTCTCTTCCCCTGTCTATTGTCCATCTTCTCTCTCTCTCTAACTCACTCACTCTCTCTCTCTCTCTTTGTGGCTTTCACTGTCTGTCTCTCTCCTCTCTCTCTTCCCCTGTCTATTGTCCATCTTCTCTCTCTCTCTCTCTCTTCGTGGCTTTCACTGTCTGTCTCTCTCCTCTCTCTCTTCCCCTGTCTATTGTCCATCTTCTCTCTCTCTCTCTCTCTCTCTCTCTCTCTCTGTGGCTTTCACTGTCTGTCTCTCTCCTCTCTCTCTTCCCCTGTCCATTGTCCATCTTCTCTCTCTCTCTCTCTCTCTCTCTCTTTGTGGCTTTCACTGTCTGTCTCTCTCCTCTCTCTCTTCCCCTGTCCATTGTCCATCCTCCCTTTCCCTCTGTGAACCGCCTTCATGTGCATACGCGAGCAGATGATCAAATACTCATGTTAAAGATCCTGTCATCCATGTCGGCAGTTCGGTAGGTTCTGGAAACAAAGACATGCCCAAAAGCATGCACACCCCCCCGCCCCCGAAAATAGAATATGGCTGCCCGCATGAAAGCCCGCACATACGTGTATACGAGTGAACATGGGGGTTGCAACCCACGAAGGAAGACGAAGAAGATTGATTGAATCTTTAAATCTCTCCATACGAACGGCGAAAGAGACGACGTTAACGGCGTTTCACCCCACTTACCACCATCAAAATATTGCAAGCGGAAGGCTCTTATTACTGAAGAGGTGAATGTTGACAAAGAATACCACAATTCTAACGACAGAAGCTAAAGGTTGGGTCATTGAGACACCCACTGGACATCCGAGGGGTCTGTGTAGAGGAGAAGAGAGGGCTGGCCGTACTGAGTGAGTTAATGGGTAAAGAATTAGGCGCAGTGAAGGCCTTTTTACAGTTCTGCCCATTTAACGACTTAAAACATAAAAATAAAGAACGAAACACAAAACATAGAAATAAAATGAAATAAGATAAAATAATAAGAACGACGAATAAGAATAGTAACTGGAATAGTCTGATAAAAGTAACAAAGCGATGAAAAGAACAGTTGGTACATTATCATGTACTTACACACACACACACACACACACACACACACACACACACACACACACACACACACACACACACACATTATAAAACAAGCAAACAAAGACATACGTACACATTCACGCCCACACACTCAAACACACGCAAACACACACTTACTGTCCACGATCACACATACATTCAATTTTTCATTCATCATGGCATTGGCAGCTAGTGGACTGAGTACAAGCAAGCATTTGCAAAAGACCGCGAGTAGGTTAATCAGATGTATCGAATAGAAATATTGTTATGTTAGTTTTGAAGAGAGGTATGGCTGGAATTTGACGACACGTCTTTGGAAGCATGTTCCATTCCATGCTTCCATTAAATGAGAGAAGAAGAAGGAGAAAGAGGAAGAGGAGGACAGCGATAACCGAATTCAGACAAAGACGTCTGAAGAATTTAAAAAAAAAAAAAAAGAAAAAAAAAAAGCAAGACTCTGTTCCATGCCCCCTTTCCCCAGCCTTGACCTCGTTTCAGTGTGGCTGAAACCAACCAGATAATTAAGTGTTCATAAATTCAGTTCTGATAAGGGATTCTCTGCTGAATCTTTTTTGGACTCGGGTTGTGTTTGTGTGTCAGTCAAGTTTTTTTTTGTTTTTTTTTTTCAAGATAACGCCACGACAAACAAGAGTGACCCTGTTTTTTGTTAGTTCGTCTGTTGTCCTTTGGATTGAAGTGAACGCCTGTGTTTTTTTTTTTTTTTTTTTTTTTGGTTTGGACAAGACGAGTGGAGATAACCGCGGTACAGAAGAACATGGATGCCAACTATTACGATTTCGCTGAATTTTGTTACACTCGATGCCAGTTGTTTTTTGTTTTTTTTCTGCCCCATCATCTACACCGTTTCATGGTATTACTCCCACGCCGCTCATTTAGATTCCCCCATACACGGCCACACCCGGGTTCGTCCGTCACAGTTCCAGCGTCGGCAGTCCGCAGGGAACCATCGATGTCAGGTCGCCAGGAGGCCACACACCAGAGGAGAGACCCTGCACTGCTGCTGAGTCACTTCGGTGGTGTTCAGTGGTGCCTGTTCTGATTTAACGTACTTAGGACACCACCTACTAAGTAAGCCCAATGGCAGTTTGTTCCGGCGGTACGCCAAAGTCAGATTTATTTTATTTTATTTTATTTTGTTCCGACAAGTTCATTTTCGACTACATAGCATGGTGACATGCTTTCACCTGTCGTAGCATTACTCGTCATGCATCAAGTCATTGACTGACACTTGTGATTGTATGCCTCTCTCAGGTGACCTCCAGAGGAGGTATAAACAGAGCACCAAGTAAGAGACTGGACAGGGGATAAACAGACCTTATAATATTAACCCTCACAAACAGCCTCCGGTAGCGGTGTTTCACCGTGTTGCACGTGTAGGCCCAAGTGTTTGTATGCCTTGTAGATAAAAAAATGTACGTTCGCTGATGTGGCTCGGCGTCTTGAGTGTTCCTACCCAATTTCCCTGATTGTTCCTACAAACACTTGACCGGGGTTGGCATCTCGGAAAGAATCGCGGGAGCCTTTCACGTCAATGACAGCAGCAGTGCAGGGTCTCCTCTGGTGTGTGGCCTCCTGGCGACCTGACATCGATTATTATTTATTCATAATTATTATTTATTTATTTATCTATTTATGTATTTATTTACTTATTTATGTACGCTTATCTATTATTTATCAACCTTTTTTTTTCTCTCAATGCCTGACTAAGCGCGTTGGGCTACGCCGCTGGTCAGGCATCTGCTTGGCAGATGTGGTGTAGCGTATATGGATTTGTCAGAACGCAATGACGCCTCTTTGAGCCACTGAAACTGAAACTGATTCCTTTGATGTGTCCTTGCTTGTCTAGGATCGTTAACTTCGCATCTTCACCATCTGACATCAGATTTGCATTGTCGTAGTGCGGAACCGTACTTTTAAAAGTTTTTGTTTGGTTGGTTGGTTGGTTGTTTGTTTGTTCTTCTTCTACGAGGTCTGGTGTCAGTGTACTTGGAGGGCAGTCGAATTTAGACATACCACACAAAACAGTAACAACACGACAACAGGATAAAAAACCCCCAAAAAAACCAAACAACTTCTCTCTATTCAAAATTGAAAATTGATTTCATTTTGGGCATGGTAGTTGTGACAGTAGTGGCAATAGCATGAAAAAAAATCTCTCTTTTCAAAATTGAAAATTGATTCCATTTTGGGCGTGGTAGTTGTGACAGTAGTGGCAATTGCATGAAAAAAAAATCTTCTCTCTATTCAAAATTGAAAATTGATTTCATTTTGGGCATGGTAGTTGTGACAGTAGTGGCAATAGCATGGAAAAACAAATCTTCTCTCTATTCAAAATTGAAAATTGATTTCGTTTTGGGCGTGGTAGTTGTGATAGTAGTGGCAATAGCATGAAAAAAAAATCTTCTCTCTATTCAAAATTGAAAATTGATTTCATTTTGGGCGTGGTAGTTGTGACAGTAGTGGCAATAGCATGCCGACAGTAGCAGCAATAACAGAAGCTGCTGCAGCAACACAGACGGCATCAAAAGTGGTCTATGTTTTTTTCTTACTGCCGATGTTGCCGCTGCTGGTAATTCTTCTCTCTGTCTCTGTCTGTCTCTGTCTCTCTCTCTCTCTCTCTTGCTGCTTCTCGTTTGCGCCTCTTCTTTCTATTTCTTTCTTTCTTTCTTTAGCCATATTTTCTTTGTGTTTTTTTCTTTATGTGTTTTCTTTCTCTCCCTTCTTTTTCTTTCATGTTTTTTTTTTTTTTTTTTTTACCTTTTCTCTGCCTCATTTTCTTCATTCTCCCACGTTCTCTCTTCTTCGTTTTGCGTCTCCGTGATGATGATGACGACGACGACGATGATGATGATGATGATCTTCTTCTTCTTCTTCTTCTGCTGCTCCTGCTCCTCTCCTTCCTTCCTTGTTGTTCTTTGCTTGTAGTTCTTCTTCTTCGTCTTCGGTAGAGCTGAGTTTAGGGACCTGTTGGTTTGGCCCCAAGGGTCAAGGTGTTCCGAGTCTGGCTCTTGGTTTGAGAGGACGTTTCGTTGTTCGAGGGGGTGAGTCCTGTGTTCGTCGTCGTCTTCGTCGTCATCATCATCATCATCATCATCTTCTTCTTCTTCTTCTACTTTATCATCATCATCATCATCATCATCATCATCATCATCATCATCATCATCATCATCTTCTTCTTCTTCTTCTTCTTCTTTTACTTCATCATCATCATCGTCGTCGTCATTATCATCATTATCATCTTCTTCTACTTCTTTTTCTTCTTCTCATTTTACTTTATCATCATCATCATCATCATCATCTGCTGCCTCTTCTTCTTCGTTTACTTTATCATCATCATCATCATCATCTTCTTCTTTTACTTCATCATCATCATCATCGTCGTCGTCATCATCATCATCATCATCATCTTCTTCTTGTTCATCATCATCATCATCATCATCTACTTCTTCTTCTTCTTCATCATAAGCATCATCATCACCATCATCATCATCATCATCATCACCATCACCATCATCATCATCTTCTTCTTCTTCATCCCCTATCCCTTCCTTCCTTCCTTTCCTTCCTTCCCTCCTTGTCCCGAGAGAGCCCAGGGCGAGGAGCGGCAGCAGTACAGAGTGTTGTGTAAGTGGAGGGAGATAGCGGACGACTCCCCCCCCCCCCCCCGTCCCAGACTTCTTTATCAGCGTCCTTACTCTGACCCGTCACAGAACACCCAGGAAGACAATTAGTTAAGGAGGAGGAACAGCAGAAGAGGAGGAAGAAGAGGAGGAGGAGAAGGAGGAGGAAGAAGAAGGAGGAGAGGAGGAGGGGGAAAAACATTTACTGTCACGTGGCTTTGTTTTGTTCCCCTTGGTTAGAAACAAACGGACCTCAGCCACGCGAAGAGGCGTTTTAGCAGGTGAGCTATTGTCTCCCCTGTTCTTTATGTGTGTGTGTATAGAGCCCCCCCTTCCCCCCCAACCCAGCCCCCTTCCCCCACCCCTCCCTCCCTCACTGGTATGGTGTGCTTGTGGCGTCAAGAACTGGGAATATTTCCAGTGTTAAGTTGTGCAGACTGGGATTTGGATGGGGGATGGGGGTGGGGGGGTAGGGGTGGGGTGTGTTCCACAATAATGATTCCACACCTTTGTTTCTGCCTCCCCCCCCCCCCCCCCCCCCCCCCCCCCCCCCGCATACCCAGGCCCCCCCAACCCTTACCCCCACCAACCCCTCTAAAGTGAATATTGATGTTTTGACAGGGAAAAACAAACGAGGTTGTATTGGGAAATCGTATTAAAAAAAAAAAAAAAATTATTATCATTATTTTTTAAACTGTTGTTCTTTCGTGGAAAGTGTTAGAATTCGACCGAAACTGTTTCTATTGTCGATG
>NC_134903.1:6399094-6426594 GCF_041734735.1 Babylonia areolata | reverse complement strand
CTCTGCCTCTGTGTCTCACTCTCCTCTCTCTCTCTGCCTCTCTTTCTTTGCCTCGCTCTCTCTCTCTGTCTCTTGTCCACCTGTTTCTCAGTCTCTGTCTCTCTGTGTGTGCCTCTCTTCCTTTCTCTGTTCACCCCATCCCCCAGTCTCTCTCTCTCTGCCCCTCTCTGCCTCTTTGTCTCACTCTCCTCTCTCTCTCTATGCCTGTCTTTCTTTGCCTCGCCTCTGTCTGTCTCTGTCTCTCTTTGTCCCTCTGTTTCTCAGTCTTTGTCTCTGTGTCTGTGCCTCTCTCCCTTTCTCTGTTCACCCCATCCCCCAGTCTCTCTCTCTGCCCCTCTCTGCCTCTTTGTCTCACTCTCCTCTCTCTCTATGCCTCTCTTTCTTTACCTCGCTTCTCTCTGTCTCTGTCCACCTGTTTCTCAGTCTCTGTCTCTCTGTCCGTGCCTCTCTCTCTTTCTCTGTTCACCACCCTCCCCCACTCTGTCTCTGCCCCTCTCTGCCTCTTTGTCTCACTCTCCTCTCTCTCTCCATGCCTCTCTTTCTTTGTCTCGCTTCTCTCTTTCGCTGTCTCTCTCTGTCCATCAGTCTCTGTCTCTCTTTCTCTGCTCACCCTCCCCCTCCCCCCGACCCACTCTGTCTCTGCCCCTCTCTGCCTCTTTGTCTCACTCTCTCTCTCTGCCTCTCTTTCTTTTCCTCGCTTGTCTCTGTCTCTCTCTGTCCGTCTGTCTCTCAGTCTCTGTCTGTCTGTGTGTGCCTCTCTCTTTTCTCTGCTCGTCCCTCCCCACTCTCTCTCTGCCCCTCTCTGCCTCTTTGTCTCACTCTCCTCTCTCTCTGTGCCTCACTGTCCTCTCTTTCTTATTCCGCCCCCTCTCTGTCTGTCAGTCTGTCTGTCTGTCTGTCTCTTTCTCTCTGTCTGTCTGTCTCCCTCGCTCTCTCTCCCATAATCATCCCCCCCCCCCCTCCTCTTTTTTTTTTCCTACCCAATCGAACTGCCCGTGTGCGTTTGTTCACATAGATGAGTTGGTGGCAAACCAAACTCAGTCCAGTGGACGGACCACCAACCAACCACCTAAGATTTACGGCCCGTAACTCCTCCCCCTCCTCCTCCTCCCCCTGCCCCCCCCCCCCCCCCCCTCCTCCTCTTCCCCGAGCCTGGGCTGGGATGGGTGGAAGGGAAGGGAAGTGGAAGGGAGAGGAGACAGAGAGGAGGAGATAACCTTGTTACGTTTCACTGGTCTCCCTTGGGGCGGAAGTGGCCAGTACCTGACAGGGGGTGCTGCTGTGCCCCTGTGATTGTCGGCCAGCTTCTTCTGCTGCCACTAATATATAAACTAACTACTGTACGAAAGCAGATGGCGCGTGCGCGCGAGCGTGTGTATGTGTGTGTGCTTGCTGAGGGTTGAAAAAAAATGTGTGTGCTTGCTGAGGGTTGAAAAAAAAATGTTGGGGGGGAGGGGGGGGGGCGGAGGGGAGTGGGGGTTCGGGACACTCATACGTCATGGGTTGGTGGCTGTAGGGGGTTGGGGTTGGTTGCGTCACATGCGTGGGGAGTGGGGAAGGAGAAGATGGGGGGAAGAATGGTGGATGGGGGTGTGAGGGGTTTGGGGCTGGTTGCCTCACATGAGGATAGATTTGGAGGTGTGTGTGTGTGGTTGGACGGAGTGTGTGTGTGTGTGTGTGTGTGTGTGTGTGTCTGTCTGTCTGTCTGTCTGTCAATATATACTGGACCAACATGGGCATAAGTGAGAGCTTTTTAAAACCACCACCCCATCCTGAACACAAATACAGTTTTAAATGTTAAAAGATTAACCAAGACTTTTGTGTGTGTGTGTGTGTGTGTGTGTGTGTGTGTGTGTGTGTGTGTGTGATCTCCATTACATTATGATATAACAAAGACATGTGGACCAGCATTTAATGATTGATCTGTAATCGCATAACATGCATCATCCAGTGAACACAACAAGTCATGGTGCGGTGTCCAGTTTTAAACTTGGGACTGACTACCAAGATTATATATATATATATATATATATATATATATATATATGGAGTGATTCGGCTCAGTCGCCCATATTTTCTCCCACTCTACTAGACCTTGAGTGGTGGTCTGGACGCTAGTCATTCGGATTAGACGATAAACCGAGGTCCCGTGTGCAGCATGCACTTAGCGCACGTAAAAGAACCCACGGCAACAAAAGGGTTGTTCCTGGCAAAATTTTGTAGAAAAATCCACTTCGATAGGAGAAACAAATAAAACTGCACGCAGGAAAAAAAAAAGAAAAAAAAAAAGGGGTGGCGCTGTAGTGTAGCGACGCGCTCTCCCTGGGGAGAGCAGCCCGAATTTAACGCAGAGAAATATGTTGTGATATATCACATGTGTGTGTGTGTGTGTGTGTGTGTGTGTGTGTGTGTGTAGAGAGGTTCACACACACACACACACACACACACACAAACACACACACACAAAATCATGTGATGTAGTCCGCCTTTTGAAACCCAAACTGAAACTGTGTTTCTGCATGCAGACACACACACGCACGCACACGCACACACACACACACGGACACACACACACACACGTGCATCCTTCCAGCCCTATCTCCCCACACTCTCTCCTCTGTCACCTCCACACACACGTACACCTTTCGGCTTACACACGGTGTGTACGTTTGCACAGAGACAAGAGACCGAAAGGGGCACTTTCAGCAGCAGGAATGAAAAACAGTTTGAACAGAAACAGAAACGACCTCGTTTATCGTCACTGAATGGAGTCTCTCTTTCTTCAGCTCTCCACAGTGAATACCTCTCTCTCTGTCTCTCTGTCTCTGTCTGTCTGTCTCTCTCTCTCTTAACTTTTCTGTGCTGTGTTTGCCTCTTTATGTAACTCTAAACTGTGTGTGCCTCTTTCTCTAACTCTTTGCTGTGTTTGCCTCGTTCTCTTAACTCTTCTCAGTGTTTGCATTTCTCTCTCTCTCTCTTTAACTCTTTACTATGTTTGTCTCTCTCTCTCTCTCTCTCTCTCTCTCTCTCTCTCTCTTAACTCACTGTGTTTTCTGCTCTCTCTCTTTACCTCTTTACTGTGTTTGCCTCTCTCTCTCTTAACTATTTACTGTGTTTGCCTCTCTCTCTTTAACTCTTCACTGTGTTTGCCTCTCTCTCTCTTAACTATTTACTGTGTTTGCCTCTCTCTCTCTTAACTCTTTACAGTGTTTGCCTCTCTCTCTTTAACTCTTTACTGTGTTTGCCTCTCTGTCCATAACTCTTTACTGTGTTTACCCCTCTCTCTCTCCCTCTCTCTCTCTCTCTCAGGCTCTCCTCAGTGTTTGTTCTTTCTGTTCCTTCCGCCCTGCAGTGAAGGTTTTTAACGTCTGACAGACCCTTAAGAACCGTACCACCACCACCCTCGCACCCCCCTGCCCCCGCCAACCCCCCCCCCCCACCCACCCCCAACACCCGACACACACACCTTCTCCACTATCGAGCACCCCCACCCCACCCTCCCCTTCCCCCCTTTCCCCCGGAAACGAAAGAATTTCCGGGATTATCAGTGTGACGTCACGGCTGGAAGAGAGCGGGCAATTTCAACTCCCTTCCCCGCCCCGCCCCCCCCCTACCCCCTCCGGGACACCCACACCCCCAACCCCCTTCCGCATGCAACCCGCCACTAAATTCACTACCCTCCCCCCCTCTCTTCCCCACCCCTGTCCCCGAACCCCCCACCCACACCCCCACCCCCAACCTCGCCACTAAACTCCCTACGCCCCTTCCCTCTCCCTCTCCCTCCTCCTCCGTCCACTGGCTCCCTCAGCTAACGAGGAAGGTCTCAGGTGCGTGATGTGCACATTGCCTGATTGGAATAGATGTGAGTGGAGCTGGTTGGTTGCTGCAGTGTGAGTGGAGCTGGTTGGTTGCTGTAGTGTGAGTGGACTGGTTGGTTGGTTGCTACAGTGTGAGTGGAACTGGTTGGTTGCTGCAGTGTGAGTGGAGCTGGTACATGTAGTGTGAGTGGAACTGGTTGCTGTAGTGTGGATGGAACTGGTTGGTTGTTGCAGTGTGAGTGGAACTGGTTGGTTGCTGCAGTGTGAGTGGAACTGGTTGCTGTAGTGTGGATGGAACTGGTTGGTTGTTGCAGTGTGAGTGGAACTGGTTGGTTGCTGCAGTGTGAGTGGAACTGGTTGCTGTAGTGTGGATGGAACTGGTTGGTTGTTGCAGTGTGAGTGGAACTGGTTGGTTGCTGCAGTGTGAGTAGAACTGGTTGGTTGCTGCAGTGTGAATGCAGCTGGTTGGTTGCTGCCGTGTGAGTGGAACTGGTTGGTTGCTGCAGTGTGAGTGGAACTGGTTGGTTGCTGCAGTGTGAGTGTAACTGGGTGGTTGTTGCAGTGTGAGTGGAACTGGTTGGTTGCTGCAGTGTGAATGGAACTGGTTGCTGTAGTGTGAGTGGAGCTGGTTGGTTGCTGTAGTGTGAGTGGAACTGGTTGGTTGCTGCAGTGTGAGTGGAACTGGTTGGTTGCTGCAGTGTGAGTGGAACTGGTTGGTTGTTGCAGTGTGAGTGGAACTGGTTGGTTGTTGCAGTGTGAGTGGAACTGGTTGGTTGCTGCAGTGTGAGTGGAACTGGTTGCTGTAGTGTGAGTGGAACTGGTTGGTTGTTGCAGTGTGAGTGGAACTGGTTGGTTGCTGCAGTGTGAGTGGAACTGGTTGGTTGCTGCAGTGTGAGTGGAACTGGTTGGTTGCTGCAGTGTGAGTAGAACTGGTTGGTTGCTACAGTGTGAGTGGAACTGGTTGGTTGCTGCAGTGTGAGTGGAACTGGTTGGTTGCTGCAGTGTGAGTGGAACTGGTTGGTTGGTTGCTGCAGTGTGAGTGGAACTGGTTGGTTGGTTGCTGCAGTGTGAGTGGAACTGGTTGCTGCAGTGTGAATGGAACTGGTTGGTTGCTGCAGTGTGAGTGGAACTGGTTGGTTGCTGTAGTGTGAGTGGAGCTGGTTGGTTGCTGTAGTGTGAGTGGAGCTGGTTGGTTGCTGTAGTGTGAGTGGAGCTGGTTGGTTGCTGTAGTGTGAGTGGAGCTGGTTGGTTGCTGTAGTGTGAGTGGAGCTGGTTGGTTGCTGTAGTGTGAGTGGTACTGGTTGGTTGCTACAGTGTGAGTGGAACTGGTTGGTTGCTGTAGTGTGAATGGAGCTGGTTGGTTGCTGTAGTGTGAATGGAGCTGGTTGGTTGCTGTAGTGTGAGTGGTACTGGTTGGTTTGCTGCTGTGTGAGTGGAACTGGTTGGTTGCTGTAGTGTGAATGGAGCTGGTTGCTGCAGTGTGAATGGAACTGGTTGGTTGCTGTAGTGTGAGTGGAACTGGTTGGTTGCTGTAGTGTGAGTGGAGCTGGTTGGTTACTGTAGTGTGAATGGAGCTGGTTGCTGCAGTGTGAATGGAACTGGTTGGTTGCTGTAGTGTGAGTGGAGCTGGTTGGTTGCTGTAGTGTGAATGGAGCTGGTTGCTGCAGTGTGAATGGAACTGGTTGGTTGCTGTAGTGTGAGTGGAACTGGTTGGTTGCTGTAGTGTGAGTGGAGCTGGTTGGTTACTGCAGTGTGAGTGGAGCTGGTTGCTGCAGTGTGAGTGGAGCTGGTTGGTTGCTGCTGTGTGAGTGGAGCTGGTTGGTTGCTGCTGTGTGAGTGGAACTGGTTGGTTGCTGTAGTGTGAGTTGAACTGAACTGGTTGGTTGCTGCAGTGTGAGTGGAACTGGTTGCTCCAGTGTGAGTGGAACTGGTTGGTTGCTGCAGTGTGAGTGGAACTGGTTGCTCCAGTGTGAGTGGAACTGGTTGGTTGCTGCAGTGTGAGTGGAGCTGGTTGGTTGTTGCAGTGTTAGTGGAACTGGTTGCTCCAGTGTGAGTGGAACTGGTTGGTTGTTGCAGTGTGAGTGGAACTGGTTGCTGCAGTGTGAATGGAACTGGTTGCTGTAGTGTGAGTAGAACTGGTTGGTTGCTGCAGTGTGAGTGGAACTGGTTGGTTGCTGCAGTGTGAGTGGAACTGGTTGGTTGCTGCAGTGTGAGTGGAACTGGTTGGTTGCTGCAGTGTGAGTGGAGCTGGTTGGTTGCTGCAGTGTGAGTGGAACTGGTTGGTTGCTGCAGTGTGAGTGGAACTGGTTGGTTGCTGCAGTGTGAGTGGAACTGGTTGGTTGCTGCAGTGTGAGTGGAACTGGTTGGTTGCTGCAGTGTGAATGGAACTGGTTGGTTGCTGCAGTGTGAATGGAACTGGTTGGTTGCTGCAGTGTGAATGGAACTGGTTGGTTGCTGCAGTGTGAGTGGAGCTGGTACCTGTAGTGTGAGTGGAACTGGTTGGTTGTTGCAGTGTGAGTGGAACTGCTTGCCTCAGTGTGAGTGGAACTGGTTGCTGCAGTGGAACTGGTTGGCTGCTGCAGTGTGAGTGGAACTGGTTGCTGCAGTGGAACTGGTTAGTGCAGTGTGAGTGGAACTGGTTGCTGCAGTGGAACAGGTTGTTGCAGTGTTAGTGGAACTGGTTGCTGCAGTGTGAGTGGAACTGGTTGCTGCAGCCTGGAAAGTGTTCATGCTGCTGCTGCTGCTGGAGGGGAGGGAGAAGGTGGCAGAATGGTTAACGCGCATATCTGCCAGTACAGTGTCCGTGAGGGTCTGGGTTCGATTCCCGGCTCTCTCTCCCCTCCCCGCCCCTCTCCACCCCCACCCGCCCCAAATTTGAATTGTAATATAGTGCCAGTAGTGGGTTATATAGGACACATAGGTGAAACTTATAGTGCCAGTAGTGGGTTTATATAGGACACACAGTTGAAACTTCTAGTGCCAGTAGTGGGTTATATAGGACACACAGGTGAAATTTACAGTGCCATTGGTGGGTTATATAGGTCACACAGGTGAAATTTACAGTGCCAGTAGTGGGTTATATAGGTCACACAGGTGAAATTTACAGTGCCATTGGTGGGTTATATAGGTCACACAGGTGAAATTTACAGTGCCATTGGTGGGTTATATAGGACACACAGGTGAAATTTACAGTGCCAGTAGTGGGTTATATAGGTCACACAGGTGAAACTTATAGTGCCAGTAGTGGGTTATATAGGACACACAGGTGAAACTTATAGTGCCAGTAGTGGGTTATATAGGACACACAAGTGAAACTTATAGTGCCAGTAGTGGGTTATATAGGACATACAGGTGAAACTTATAGTGCCAGTAGTGGGTTATATAGGACATACAGGTGAAACTTATAGTGCCAGTAGTGGGTTATATAGGACACACAGGTGAAACTTATAGTGCCAGTAGTGGGTTATATAGGACACACAAGTGAAACTTATAGTGCCAGTAGTGGGTTATATAGGACATACAGGTGAAACTTATAGTGCCAGTAGTGGGTTATATAGGACACACAGGTGAAACTTATAGTGCCAGTAGTGGGTTATATAGGACATACAGGTGAAACTTATAGTGCCAGTAGTGGGTTATATAGGACATACAGGTGAAACTTCTAGTGCCAGTAGTGGGTTATATAGGACACACAAGTGAAACTTATAGTGCCAGTAGTGGGTTATATAGGACATACAGGTGAAACTTATAGTGCCAGTAGTGGGTTATATAGGACATACAGGTGAAACTTCTAGTGCCAGTAGTGGGTTATATAGGACATACAGGTGAAACTTACAGTGCCATTAGTGGGTTATATAGGACATACAGGTGAAACTTCTAGTGCCAGTAGTGGGTTATATAGGACACACAGGTGAAACTTCTAGTGCCAGTAGTGGGTTATATAGGACATACAGGTGAAACTTATAGTGCCAGTAGTGGGTTATATAGGACATACAGGTGAAACTTCTAGTGCCAGTAGTGGGTTATATAGGACATACAGGTGAAACTTATAGTGCCAGTAGTGGGTTATATAGGACATACAGGTGAAACTTATAGTGCCAGTAGTGGGTTATATAGGACATACAGGTGAAACTTCTAGTGCCAGTAGTGGGTTATATAGGACACACAGGTGAAACTTCTAGTGCCAGTAGTGGGTTATATAGGACATACAGGTGAAACTTCTTGTGCCAGTTGTGGGTTATATAGGACATACAGGTGAAACTTCTTGTGCCAGTTGTGGGTTATATAGGACATACAGGTGAAACTTCTTGTGCCAGTTGTGGGTTATATAGGACATACAGGTGAAACTTCTTGTGCCAGTTGTGGGTTATATAGGACATACAGGTGAAATTTACAGTGCCATTGGTGGGTTATATAGGACACATAGGTGAAACTTCTTGTGCCAGTTGTGGGTTATATAGGACATACAGGTGAAACTTCTAGTGCCAGTAGTGGGTTATATAGGACACACAGGTGAAACTTCTAGTGCCATTGGTGGGTTATATAGGACACACAGGTGAAACTTACAGTGCCAGGAGTGGGTTATATAGGACATACAGGTGAAATTTACAGTGCCAGTAGTGGGTTATATAGGACATACAGGTGAAACTTATAGTGCCATTGGTGGGTTATATAGGACACACAGGTGAAATTTACAGTGCCATTGGTGGGTTATATAGGACACACAGGTGAAATTTACAGTGCCAGTAGTGGGTTATATAGGACATACAGGTGAAACTTCTAGTGCCAGTAGTGGGTTATATAGGACACACAGGTGAAACTTCTAGTGCCAGTAGTGGGTTATATAGGACACACAGGTGAAACTTCTAGTGCCAGTAGTGGGTTATATAGGACACACAGGTGAAACTTATAGTGCCATTGGTGGGTTATATAGGACACACAGGTGAAACTTATAGTGCCATTGGTGGGTTATATAGGACACACAGGTGAAATTTACAGTGCCAGTAGTGGGTTATATAGGACACACAGGTGAAACTTCTAGTGCCAGTAGTGGGTTATATAGGACACACAGGTGAAATTTACAGTGCCAGTAGTGGGTTATATAGGACACACAGGTGAAACTTCTAGTGCCAGTAGTGGATTGTATAAAACACACCTGTCGGTGAAACTTCCAGTGCCAGTAGTGGGTTGGTTATATGGAACACACAGGTGTTACGATTTCTTCTTCTTCTGCCTCCGCAACCTGTATCTCTCTCTCTCTCTCTCTCTCTCTCTCTCTCTCTGTCTCTGTCTCTGTCTCTCTCTGTCTTCCCTATTTTGCTCGTTATGTGTATGGAGTGCCAAAACGCATCAAACACACACACACAACAACAACAACAACAACAAACAAACAAAAACATGAGAGCAAAATATTTTCGTCTCGTTGTTTTACATAGCCAAGCTAGTTTGGGACAATACTTAAATGCACGATATGATGTGTTATGATATAGGCAGTGATCACAGTATTTATATTAACCGGGCCCTGATGTATAAATGTGTCTGTGTGTGGGCTTGTGTGTGTGTGTGTGTGTGTGTGTGCGTGTGTGTGTGTGTGTGTGTGTGTGTGTGTGTGTGTGTGTGCGCGTATGTGCGTGTGTGTGTGTGTGTGTGGGGGGGGTCATGCATGCGAGCGTACGTGCGTGTGTGTGTGTTTGTGTGTGTGTGTGTGTGCGTGTGTGTTTGACCGATTTTACAGCTAGCCATTTAGACAATCATTCTGTGTGTGTGTGTGTGTGTGTGTGTGTATGTGTGTGTGTGTGTGTGTGTGTGTGTGTGTGTGTGGTCGTGCATGCGAGTGTACGTGCGTGTGTGTGTGTGTGTGTGTGTGTGTGTGTGGTCGTGCATGCGAGTGTACGTGCGTGTGTGTGTGTGTGTGTGTGTGTGTGGTCGTGCATGCGAGCGTGCGTGCGTGCGTGCGTGTGTGTGTGTGTGTGTGTGTGTGTGTGTTTGACCGATTTTTCAGCTAGCCATTTAGACAATCATTCTGTGTGTGTGTGTGTGTGTGTGTGTGTGTGTGTGTGTGTGTGTGTGTGTGTGTGTGTGGTCGTGCATGCGAGCGTGCGTGTGTGTATGTGTGTGTGTGTGTGCACGCGCGTGCGCGCGTGTGTGTGTGTGACCGATTTTGCAGCCAGCCAGGCATTCAGGCGCCATGCTTTTTAAGCTTTCTTTTCTCGGGGCGTGGGGTTGATGGGTGAATGCATGCTGGATATGCTCATGTTTCATCATCACCACCACCATCATCATCATCAGCATCATCATTATCACCATCATCATCATCGGCATCATCATCATCACCATCATCATCATCATCAGAATCATCATCATCATCATCACCATCACCATCGTCATCATCATCATCATCATCATCATCATCACCAGCATCATCATCGTCATCATCGTCGTCATCATCATCGTCATCATCACCACCACCATCATCATCATCATCATCATCACCATCATCACCAGCATCATCATCATCATCGTCATCATCACCATCATCATCATCATCATCATCAGCATCATCATCATCACCAGCATCATCATCATCATCATCATCACCATCACCATCGTCATCATCATCATCATCATCCTCTTCTTCTTCTGCGTTCGTGGGCTGCAACTCCCACGTTCTCTCATACACATGTACGAGTGGGGTTTTATGTTCATGATCTTTTTATTCATTTATTTATTTATTTATTTTTTTTACCCCGCCATGTCAGACAGCCACACTCTGTTTTCGGGCGTATGTATGCTTGCTAAGTTTTGTTTCCATTGCTCATCGGACACTGAATAGATTACGGGATCGTTAATGTGCTCACTTGATGTTCTGCTTGAGTTTGCACACAAAAGGGGGTGGTTCAGGCACTGGCTTGGTCTGCACGTCTGTTGACCTGGTAGGTTGGGGCAAAAAAACGGGAAAAAGAAAAGAAGAAAAAACCAAACAAACAAAAACAAAACAAAAACAAAAACGATCCCTCCAACCTTGAGATTCGAACCGTGTGTGTGTGTGTGTGTGTGTGTGTGTGTGTGTGTGTGTGTGTGTGTGTGTGTGTGTGTGTGTTTCATGCCTCTCTCTCTCTGTCTCTGTCTCTGTCTGTCTCTCACTCTCTGTCTCTCTGTCTCTGTCTCTCTGTCTGTCTGTCTCTCACTCTTATTTTGCTTTGGGTGGAATAGCTGTGAATGGCGGGATGATAATCGGAAAATACTGATGTATTTTGATTGTGTTTAGATTCCCCCCCCCCTTCCTTTTACTCATTTTCGCTTCTTTAGCTTTATTCCCTCTTTAGGACGAGGGCTGGATGTATATATAAAAAAAAACCCAACATGTTACTTGCTTATCTATTACCCTTGATAATGAAGATTTTATCTTGTCTTGTCTACGCTGTAATAAGCACTCTGCCGTGTGGTTGTCTCTCTCTCTCTCTCTCCCACAGACAGTTACACACACGTGCACACACACACACACACACACACCCACCCACACACACACACACACACACACACTTACCCACCCACTCCTCTCGCCCCCCGCCCCCGCCGTTCCTACACAGACACACACATTCCCAAGCCCGGGGGGTTGGGGGGCGGTTGTGGGGGAGGTGGGGGTGGAGGGGGGGACCAGCTGTTTCATACCACGGAGCACAGAGAACCAACCAACCAACCACCAAAACCAACCAATCAGCCGGAGGGGAGGGGGGGGGGGGGGAATGCAGTGATGACCAGACATAACAAGCACCTCAGGCAGCTAATGGTCCGTGAAGATAGTCACCCCCCCTCCACCCCCCCCCCCCTTCCTACCCCTCCTCCCTCCCATTCCCCGACCCCCCCCCCCCCTCACCATCACCACCATTGGTCAGCCGTCCCCCCCCCACCCCCTCCCTCTTCCTCCTCTCTTCCTCTTATCTCCCCTCCCCTCCCCTCCCCTCCCCCCTCCTGCCCACACCACCCTCCCGCCCGCTAATTTGTCTGCACTCGCAGTGCAATAGCTTCTGCCGACCAGGTTGGCGAGGGTTCAT
Source organism: Babylonia areolata (assembly GCF_041734735.1). Taxonomy (NCBI): domain Eukaryota; kingdom Metazoa; phylum Mollusca; class Gastropoda; order Neogastropoda; family Buccinidae; genus Babylonia; species Babylonia areolata. Next base: position 6,414,722 of record NC_134903.1, on the reverse strand, counting down.
GATGTGTTGAAAGCAAAGAGATAAGAGTGGATGGGGGGTGGGGGGTGGGGTGGGGGGGGGGGGGGAATCTTTCCATGCTTATATACTACTATCTTTGATCTTCTTTCTTGGTTGGTTGGTTCATTCGAGGGCTGCAGCTCCCAGGTTTACTTGTATACATGTACACGCTAGTGGGTTTTTTTAACATGATTGACCGTTTTACCCACTGCTATGTAGGCAGTCATAGTCTGTTTTCGGGAGGGCTATTTTTCGATGACAGCGAAGAAGAAGAAGGAGGAGGAGGAGGAAAAGAAGAAGACGACGACGAAGAAGGAAGGAAGGAAGGGAGGGAGGGAGGGAAGGAAGGAGAGAGGAGATGGAGGAGGAAGAAGAAGAAGAAGAGGAGGAGGAGGATGGGGCGGTGGAGGAGGAAGAAGAAGAAGGAGAAGGAGGAGGAGAAGAAGGAGGAGGAGGAGGAGGAGGAGGAGAAGAAGAAGAAGAAGAAGAAGAAGAAGAAGAAGAAGAAGAAGAAGAAGAAGAAGAGGAGGAGGAGGAGGGGGAGAAGAAGAAGGAGGAGGAGGAGGAGGGGGAGAAGAAGAAGAAGGGGGAGAAGAAGAAGGAGGAGGAGGAGGGGGAGAAGAAGAAGGAGGAGGAGCAGCAGCAGCAGCAGCAGGAGAGGAAGAAGCATTGGCCAAGCAGCTTGTTCCAGAGTAGCAGGGTGAATCTTACAGGCTGTTTTGCTGACTGAGGCCTCTGATGCACTGTGATACCTGCATTTTTTATCCCTTCTTCTTCTTCTTCTGCGTTCATGGGCTGCAACTCCCACGTTCACTCGTATGCACACGAGTGGGCTTTTACGTGTATGACCGTTTTTGCCCCGCCATGTAGGCAGCCATACTCCGTTTTCGGGGGTGTGCATGCTGGGTATGTTCTTGTTTCCATAACCCACCGAACGCTGACATAGATTACGGGATCTTTAACGTGCGTATTTGATCTTCTGCTTGCATATACACACGAAGGGGGTTCAGGCACTAGCAGGTCTGCACATATGTTGACCTGGGAGATGGTAAAAATCTCCACCCTTCACCCACCAGGCGCCGTCACCGTGATTCGAACCCGGGACCCTCAGATTGACAGTCCAACGCTTTAACCACTTGGCTATTGCGCCCGTCATTTTTTATCCCGATTTCCTTCACTCCTCACTCCACTCCAGGTGTGAATGGGGTGCCCGGCTTCGGGCTGGGAAGGTTCAAGCGTCGGGAAAGGAGAGGACTGGAATGGGAACCCCCATCTTCCCATGCCGAGCTTCAGAAACAGTGTACGTGAATTCACTGCCCCCGTACCGTGCCCCATGCCGCGCATGTAACAGAGCCCACGGCAACAAAAGTGTTGTTTCTGGTTTAAAAAAAAAAAAAAAAAATCTGCAGAGAAAAAAAATCCACTTTGATTGGAAAACAATAACACCTGTATGTAGGCAGAAAAAGAAGGGGGGGGGGGGGGGACGCTCTTCACTGTAGCTACGCGCTCTTCTCAGCCCTGAAGAGAGCAGCCCGAATTTTACATATTCTAGAACTCGGTTGTGACAAAAAGAATAGTACAGTACAATACCATACGATACAACAACACAAAGCAATCGTCGGGATGTTGTGGCAGCATCTGCTCAATAGTGAGTGATGGCTTTGAGGTAACGCGTTCGCCTAGGAAGCGAGAGAATCTGAGCGTGCTGGTTCGAGCGTAAAATTACGTGGGAGCTGATGAGGAAGCTTCGCTGTGTGTGGTTCACTGAGTTGGAAGGTCTGCGGAATGGTTAAAACGCTCATCTGCCGATGCAGAGTCCGTGAGGGCCTGGGGTTCAAATCTCGCTCTCGCCCTTTTACCCGGCCAGGCTTGATGATGAGAAAATCGAACTGAGCGTCTAGTCAATCGGATGAGACGATAAAACAACAACAACAACAACAACAACAACAACAAGTGATGGAGTGATGGCCTAGAGGTAACGCGTCCGCCTAGGAAGCGAGAAAATCTGAGCGCCGTGCGCTGGTTCGATTCACGGCTCAGCCGCCGATATTTTTCTCCCCCTCCACTAGACCTTGAGTGGTGGTCTGGACGCTAGTCATTCGGATGAGACGATAAACCGAGGTCCCGTGTGCAGCATGCACTTAGCGCACGTAAAAGAACCCACGGCAACAAAAGGGTTGTTCCTGGCAAAATTCTGAAGAAAAATCCACTTCCATAGGAAAAAAAACAAATAAAACTTCACGCAGAAAAAAAAAGAAAAAAAAAAAGGGTGGCGCTGTAGTGTAGCGACGCGCTCTCCCTGGGGAGAGCAGCCCGAATTTCACACAGAGAAATCTGTTGTGATAAAAAGAAATACAAATACAGATACAAACCACAACACCAACCGAGGGCCTGTGTGCAGCACGCACATGGCGTACTGAAATAGAATTCGTGCAACGAGAGCCTTGTCCTCTGGTATTGAGTGGAAGAAAATGCGCACTAACATTTGTTTTCGCTTCTTTTTTTTCTTCTTTTCTTTCTTCTTTTCTTTTCTTATCCTGTTTTTCTCCCTCTTGTTAATAACGCCCCCCCTCCCCCCCCCCCCACTAAACAATTGACACTGGCATTTAGAGGAGGAACAACAGGCCACTCTGTTCACTCAGGGGGACAGAACTGGGCAGATTTTGGCTCTCCCTCGCCCCCTCCTCCCCCTGATTCCTTCTCCTACCCTTCCCCCCACCCACCCCCGCCCCCCACCCCCGTTAACCCCATCCTTAATGTCGTCTCTCTCTCTCTCGCTCGCTCGTCCCACTGCACTGCTCTTCTTGGCAATAAGGTGGAGGAAAGAAAATGTTGATGTTGACTTTGGGTTTTAATTGGCTGAACCGATGTCTCTGATAGGGTTGTGGGGGTGGAGGGGAGGTGTGTGTGTGTGGGGGTTGGGGGGGTGGGGGGGGGGCGGGGGTTGGGGGCTGGGTGTGGGTGTAGGAGTAGGTTTGTGTTGGGGTGGCTGAATGTGAAAGGAAGCTTTGTCGGGCGTGTTGGAGGGGTTTTTAAGTGGCGTGGGTTGATCTGTGTACGATTCTGTGTGACGTGCTCAGGGGGGGCTGGGGGAGAGGGGGGTGCTGGGGGGGGTGGGGTGGGGGTGGGGGGGACGAGATGGAAATCAGGAACCTCCTCCTCTCTGGTATGTGTAATTCTGTTCTGTTTGTGTTGCTGTCTGTGGAAGCTATAAACTATTAGCGGGCAGGGGCGGGAGTCCGTTGTTTTCTTGTTGTTTTTCCCCCCCTCCCCCCTCCTTCCTTCTGGCTGTGCCCAGTGATTATTAGTTTGCTGATTGTTTGTTCACAGGATCGGTCTTCTGTTGAACTTCTTGCTTCCTCGACACGGAACAAAATATTTATTTTTTGGGGGGGCGAGGGGGTGGGGTGGGGTCTGATTTGGGGGGGGTGGGGGGTGGGGGTGGGGCAGGAGAATTATGATTAGCAACTACCTTGGTTGGATATACATACACACAGATCTTGGGATAATAGAGAGCCGCAGAAAGAAACGGAAAAAAAAGAAGAGAAAAGTTGGGATAAAAAGAAGAAAAAAAAAAAGAAAAAAAAAAAGAGGAGAGAATCAAACATCCTGAAGAGAAAAGGGGATCGAGGTCTGGAAGAAGAAGTAGAGAAATGGTATAGTTATTGAAGACAGAAGAAAAATAGGATATAAGAATGAAGATGATGATGGCGAGGATGTTGAGGAAACTAGTACGATACTACTTCTAAGGAACAACATCCATCCCTCTTTCCAGTTCAGTCAGGAACCTCGGCGTTGTCCTTGACAACACACTGTCCATGCAAAAATTTATCAGTCAGACATGTCAGTCCTGCTATTGTCACTTCGCAATTTGTCCACCGACGCAACATCTAGACTTGTAGTTTCTGTCATTCTCAGTCGCCTTGACTACTGTAGCCCCATATTGTCTAGTTTGCCTGCTTCATCTATTCAGTCCCTTCAGCATATACAAAACTCTGCTGCCCGACTCGTCCTCAGAAAGGAAAGATCTGAGCACGTCACTCCTCTTTTGCAACATCTCCATTGGTTCCCCCGTCTCACACAGAATAAAGTACAAGATGAACACTCCATGTTATAAATGTATTCACAACTCTGCCCCTTCCTATCTCTGTAGCTGCCTTCACCTCTACACTCCATCTCGCTCTCTGCGATCGGCTTCGGATCCACTCTGTTTACGTACACCCAGATTCAAACACTCCACTGTTGGCCGCTGTTCTTTCTCTGTCTCTGGACCATGCTATTGGAATGAACTTCCGCTTCCACTTCGTCAGGTCTCCGCACTCAGCTCTTTCAAGTCTGGCCTTAAAACCCTCCTGTTTCCGAGATATCCTCCCTCCCCTGCCTCTTCCTTGTCTTCAGTTTCTCCAGTTTTAGAGTGATGCATGCGTGTGAATGACTGGTGTGAAAGCGCTTTGATTTGTCTCTGCACAAGATTCAGCGCTATATAGACATTATTATTATTATTACTCTCAGAAAGCATATAAAAGGACAATGTAAACGCACAGAGAGAAACATTGTCTTTGAAATCAGGAGGTATATATATATATATATATATATATATATATATATATACAGATACGAATGTGGATAATCTATTCAAGTATAGGCCATTGCCTCTCGTGAAATCTAGAGAGAGAGAGGGAGGGAGGGAGGGAGCGAGGCAGGCAGATCCTCACTTCACAAGTCATTTAAAAAAATACAGTGTGGGCGAGTCTTTAAACATCACCGGTCTGGACATAACATAGTAGTGTGACACACACACAAGTCCTTCAAGTCACGAGTCGCCCCGCCCGTCTGTCAGCTGGTGGAGTAAACCTTGGACCGAACAAAAGGGTAATGAGATAGGGAAGGGACATTCGAGGGGAGGATTGGGGAGTGGGAGGGGCCGGGGGTTGGGGGGGGGCGGGGGCAGGAAGGGGGTGTGAAGTTTTACGGTGTCATCTCACACGGCTACTGTGTTGTATAACACGGTACCTGGAAACTTCACTCACAGGTAACTCATCCGTCTCGTCTGGTATGGCCATTTTCTCGCCTTTTACACGGTGTGGAAAAAAAAAAATAGGGAGGGAAGGAGGGGGGGAGAGGGGGAGAGAGAGAGAGAGAGAGAGAGAGAGGAGAGTGGTGGGGAGGGAGGGAGAGGGCGGGAGAGAGAGAGGGAAAGAGAGAGAAGGGAGAGAGAATGTGTGTGTGTCTCCCTCTCCCACCCCACACCATTTGGGGAATGATAAAGGGGGGGGCGGGGGGGGGGGGGGGAGGGGGGGGGAGAGAGAGAGAATTTATTCAAGTATAGGCCATTGCTTCTCATGAAAGTGGTGCACACACATGATCATGCAAATGACGACAAGTAGTAATACGCTGTCGTGTCGAGAGAGAGAGAGAGAGAGAGAGAGATACGGATACGGATACGGATAATTTATTCAAGTACAGGCCATCGCCCCTCATGAAGGGGTGAAAACACACATATCATGCAAGAAAAGCAGCACGTAATACGCGGCCATTTCAAGTAAGAGAGAGAGAGAGAGAGAGAGAGGGAGACAGAGAGACCATTGCGACAGCGCAGCACTACCCATATTTTCCCTTCCTTTTTCTGCCTGCGAGTGCATTGAACTGGTTTTCCTACCAAAGCGAATTGTTTTACACTTACAGGTAAAGGGGGTGGGGGTGGGGGTGGGGGGGGGGGGACTCTCTGCTCACGTGCGCTAAGTGTCTGCGAGACACACGAGGACCTTTCATTAATTATCGTCTCATCCGAAATGACTAGCGTCCAGACCACACAACCACTCAAGGCCTGGTGGGGATAGGGGGGGCGCGGGGGAGGGCAGTGGTGGTGGGCTGGGGGAGGAGATACTGGAGATTGTGGGTTTCTGTCCAGTGCGCTCCAGTTCTCCAATTTCTCTCTCTCTCGTTTCTTAGGCGGACGTGTCACCCACCACCACCACCACTCCCCGCTGTAGGATGTTGAGGGTGTGGTGTGGTCATCAAGCCTCGTCCCTCCTCCACCCTCCCTCCCGCCCCCCCCCCCCCCCCCCCAGTATCCCCCCACGCCCCCTCCCCCCCACCAACACCTTCCCTTGTCCTTTTTGTGTGTGTGTGTTGTGTGTGTGTGTGTAGCATTAGCATGTCAGTTGCATGGTAACCGATATCTCTTGGGCCGTGTTTTCTTTTTGTTTTTTTCTCTCTTCACAATCCCCCCCCCCCTCTCTCTCTCTCCCTCCTCCCTTTTGTTGTTTCTTTTTCTTTTTTTCTTTTTCTCTGCCTCTCTCTCTTTCTCTTTTTTTCCCCCACCCGGAACTTGTGACACGAACAATAGAAAGGAAATGAGAGAAAGTGTGTAGTGTGTGTGTGTGTGTGTGTGTGTGTGTGTGTGTGTGTGTGTGTGTGTGTGTGTGTTGGAGGTGAGGGGGTAAGGGAGGAGGGGGGAGGGGAGGTGGGTCTTTCCGGCTTTAAAGGTCAGGTAGGGTAGCTTAGGTCAGAAAGAAGTGGTGGACAGGAGAAGGGATGTCTGGTGGGTGGGTGAGTGATGCGCGGGTGGGGGGGGGAAGGGGGTGGGCGCGGGGGGATAGGGAATGGGGATAGGGATGGTGGTGGTGGTGACACTAATACCGGAGGGGGACACACACACACACACACACACACACACACATGCACGCACACATTCACGCACACACGCACACACACTTACATTTTGGATTCCCTGTCTGAGGGTCCAGGGTTCTAATCCTGGACACGGCATTCAGATAGGCCAGAAGATCCCGTAACCTATGTCAGTTCAGTATCAGTATTCTGTTAATCTGTGGATTTTAGAAACGAGAACATGCCCTGCATGTACCCCCCTCCACCCCCCCCCTCCCGAAAACGGAGTACTGCTGCCCACATGGGGTAAAAAATGTCATGCATGTGAGGAAAAAAACAACAACACACGCTTGTATACGAGTGAACGTGGGAGTTACTGCCCACAAACACAAACAACAACAACGACAAAAACAAAACAAACGGAAAAAAAAGATGCAAGATCATTGATTCAGAGAAACAGGGAAGATTTGAACCCGGAACCTTCCCCCTGGGAAAGGAAGCGGTTTGAACCCTGAACAGCAAAGCGGTATGAAGTGGCGTCCTTTCTCCTCCTCGCCTGTTTTGTTTGGTGTCAAGTCTGGAGAGAAGTCGTTCTTATGCCAGAAGCCAGTTGCATTGCTCGGACGGAAGAGCCTAGTGTGGTCGTAACCCGCTACTAACTGTGTGTGTAGTATGGAACATGACCAATGGCGTAGTTCGGTCAACGTAGGCATTTAGTCACGTGTAACTGTCTAAAAAGTTAGAACCAAGCAATGCAACTGGCACTCGGAGCGTAAACGATAATGGACCCATAATGTAAGAACGATGAGGTTAGGAGAGGAGACTAAAGGGTTGGACAACGAGAAAGAGAAAGAAGTCTCTCCATTTCTCAAGGTACACAACTTCCGAGTCAATGCTGCTTGTGCTTCCGAGTCAGCAAGCACACGGGTCGATTAAATGTACATGGGAACCAACTCAGACGCTTTAACTCTCTCCATACGAACGGCGAAAGAGACGACGTTAACAGCGTTTCACCCCAATTACCACCATCAAAATATTGCAAGTGGAAGGCTCTTATACTGAAGAGGTGAATGTTGACAAAGAATACCACAATTCTGACGACGGAAGCTAAAGGTTGGGTCATTCAGACACCCACTGAACATCCGAGAGGTCTGTGTAGAGGAGAAGAGAGGACTGGCCGTACTGAGTGAGTTAAAGTTCCGGGATTGTCCTCATACCGATCATTCTACATGTGCACACAGCAGCAATGACAGAAGAAGAAATGTGTGCGAACACAAATTGGCTTTCATTCAAGACTGGTATAGCCATTCAGTCCTGAGTATGCTGCATCGAAAATTACGGTGGTAGTAGTATTTTTATTTGCTTGTCCGTATGTTCTGCTTTGCTGACGGGCGAAATAGCCAAGTGGTTAAAGCGTTGGACTGTCAATCTGAGGGTCCCGGGTTCGAATCACGGTGACGGCGCCTGGTGGGTGAAGGGTGGAGATTTTTACGATCTCCCAGGTCAACATATGTGCAGACCTGCTAGTGCCTGAACCCCCTTCGTGTGTATATGCAAGCAGAAGATCAAATACGCACGTTAAAGATCCCGTAATCTATGTCAGCGTTCGGTGGGTTATGGAAACAAGAACATACCCAGCATGCACACCCCTGAAAACGGAGTATGGCTGCCTACATGGCGGGGTAAAAACGGTCATACACGTAAAAGCCCACTCGTGTGCATACGAGTGAACGTGGGGGTTGCAGCCCACGAACAAAGAAGAAGAAGAAGAAGTTCTGCTTTGCGAGAAGACTAAAAGACCTCCATTTTGTGAAATGAAACTATTGCAGGTCTGCTGTTTATTTTACACATACACCGGTTCACCACAAGGTACAGTGCTTCCCCCCCCCTCTCTCTCTCTCTCTCTCGAGGTCTTTTAGTCTTCTCGCAAAGCAGAACATACGGACAAGCAAATAAAAATACTACTACCACCATAATTTTCTATGCAGCATACTCAGGGCTGAATGGCTATACATTATACATGTATTAAGTATTAAGCATAACTACATTTATATGCGTACATGTTTGTGTGTCTATTAGAACAACGGCAGATGTGTAAGTGCTAATATCTTCACCGTTGGAAAATAAAGATTCGTTGATTCATTCATTCATTGTCTCTCTTTTCTTTCTTCCTTTCTTTTTTTTCTCCCCCATTCTGTATACGGCTGAATGCAGAGCCTTCAACCAATTCTTGTCCATCAGTTTCAATTTGCAGACGATTACGGACTGACTGCGCGCTAATTATCGACGACGATGACGTTGACTACGGGAGTGAGAGACCGACAAGATTTGTGCACTGGAATGACGACAGTTACCTTGAAGCGAGAGTTGGTAGAAACTAAAGAGCTTGAACTTGACTTTGTTTTTTTTTTTTTAATTTGTGGTGGCGATAGATGGCGGTGTGGCGTAAGCGCAGGGGGAACGGGGTGTGTGGGTGAGTGGGTGGATGAGGGTGTGGGATGTGTGGGTGTGGGGGGTCGGGAAATAACGGGGGAATGCAGGTCTGTGGGTGAAGGGGGATGGGGTGGTGGTGGTGGGAGGGCCGGGGAGAGGTTTGGGGGGAAAGAAGGCAGGGGAAGGAGAAGGGCGGGGTGTGTGTGTGTGTGTGTGTGTGTGTGTGTGTGTGTGTGTGTCCAGGTGGTGGAGGTGGCGACGTGAGGAGCGGACTTGCTGGTCAGCTGATTTTATTATTAGTATATATATATATATATATATATATATATATAATAATAATTTGATTATTTATTCATTTATTTCTTTGTTTCTTTATATGTTTATTCATTCGTTTATTTTAGTTTATTTTATTTGTTGCAGCAGAAGAAAGCGGTTGAGGGGGGAGGAGGTGGGAGCGAGGTGGTGGGGGAGGGGAGTCGAAAGAAAGGAGGGAGAGCGGAGTGGAGGGGGGTGGGTCAGTCAGATGTGTGTGTGTGGGTGGGGGTGGGGGTGGTGGTTGGTGGGGGTGGAATGGGGGCGCAGGGGGGAGGGGGATGGGGGGTGGGGGTGGGCGACTGGATGAGGAAGGAAGAAGGCTTGTTTGAGCAGAGCTGATCCCCAGCCATGTCCGTTCCCAAGCCATCACTGTCGTCTCTCCCACGACAGAAGCCGTGTTGACAGCAAACGGCCTTGGTTTTCTCTCTCTGTCTCTCTCTCTCTCTCTCTCTCTCTCTTTTTTTTCTTCTTCTTTGGTTTGTTTGTCAACCCGCAGGTACCGTCACCAAAGGCATTCTCCGGGCCTGGCTGTGCATTCCACGCATACCGCGGCCGCGCGCAAACAAACACACGGAGGGTGCGCGCTGGTCGTTACAGGCGCGTGTAGTCACGTGCGCGAGCGCGAGCGCGAACGCAAGCACATATGTATATATATATGTGTGTGTGTATATATATATATATATATATATATATATATATATATATAAACACACACACACGCACGCACGAATTCATTTACTCAAACACATATTTAATCCCCCTTTTTTTCACCTCCGTAATTATATTCCCCTTTTTATAATACGTACACATACGCGCGTGCACATACAAGAACGTGCGTGCGCGCACACGCTCGCACGCGCGCGCGCGCGCACACACACACACACACACAGTGACACCCCCAACCCTCCACACATATATGTACACACACACACACACACACACACACACACACACGCGCGCGGAGAGAGAGAAACAGAGAGAGAGAGAGAGACATTTATTTCTCTGTGATTACTTTTCCGGGTTATCGTGCATCTCCCCTTCCCCCCCCCACCACCACCACCCGCACTCCCCCATGCAGTCCTTCCCTCAATTTCCCGATGTGGTGTTTTTTTTTCTTCTTTATTTCGTTACTTCTGTTCTTTTCTCTTTTTTTTCCCCCTTCATTTCTTTCTTTTTTCTTTAATTCTTTTATTTCTGTTTGTTTTGGGTTTTTTTTTTTTTTCGAAATTAGCTTTCTTCATTTTTGTAGGATTTTTTTTTTTTTTTTGTTCTTTTTTTTTCTTTCTGTTATTGCTTTCACTGGAGAGTTTTAGTGATTGGGAATTTAGTCCCAAGCCTGGGGTGACCTTCTTGTTCTTGTTTCTTGTTCTTCGTGTTCTTTTTCTTGTTTTTGTTATTCCTCTTTCCTTGTTGTTGTTTGTTTGTAGTTGTTGTTTTTGTTGTTGATCTTGTTCTTCTTCTTCCTCTTCTTCTGCTTCTTCTTCTTTGTTTTCCTTTCCGAACCATTTCTTTCTTTTTCATCTCTCTCTCTCTCTCTCTCTCTCTCTCTCTCTGTCTCTCTCTCTCTGTCTCTCTCTCTTCCCCCCCTCTCTCTCTCCCTCTACCCCACCTCCTCGCCTTTCCCCAGCCCCCTCTCTCTTTCTTAGTTTTGTTTTTTGTTGTTGTTGTTGTTGTTGTTGTTGTTTTTTTTATCAGGAGCAATGTGGGCTGTGTTGTTCGGAAGCGCCACTGTCGCAGCAGTGGCCGGGAGTTGTGTCCCTTTGTTCACAGGAACGGAACCGGAAGTGATCGTTACTTTTTTTTTTTTTTTTTTTTTTTATAGAAATTTCGAACTCAGTTATTCGTACTCGATCTCTGTTCAGTGGGCCTGCTCAAAGCGGAAATGATTTTTTAAAACCTTTTGTTGCTCTTGTTGTTTCTAACTCAAGTCATTCGTACTCTCTTCAGTGGCCCTGCTCAAGGAGGAAGTGATTGTTACTTTTGTGGGGTGGGGTTGGGTGTTTTCATTCCAGTCATTATTGTTGTTATTATTATTATTATTATCATCATCGCTTCCTGGAAAACTGATGCCCCTGACCCCTCTCGCTGGAGGATGCTGTGTGCTCAAGTGGCATAAAGACGTTTGAAAACAAGAGAATGCTGGCCATTCAAGGAGAAGCGTGAGCGAAGGAAGCAGGGCTCAACTTCTGCACTGGAGACGTTTTCCCTTGCAACACCTGTGGGAAGTGCTGCGCATCCAGAATCGGCCTCTTCTCCCGTATGAGGACACACACCGACAGATAAGCCTGCCTGCCTACTCATCCGTCGGTGCGACGGGAGACTCCATCATCATCATCATCATCATTATTATTATTACGGTTTATTTTCGTGATGCCTGGTTCCTTGGTGTTTATTCTATTTCATTTTATCTGTTTTTTGACAGTGATGAATGCGATGTGCTCTGCTTTGCTGTGATTTTCGCCTGTGTGATTTGGGGCTGTGACGGTGCCTGTGTTGATTTACATATTTTTATGTCACTTAGTTCTTACATATGTATATTTTAGCCAGTGTCATGTGAGACTGTGTTGACGTTGTACGTATTTTACGTCAGTTAAGTCTTAAATTTGTATTTATTTCATTTTAAAGCGCGGTGAGCCGCGTCTAAGATGGGTGTACTGCGCTATATAAGCCTGCATTATTATTATTATTATTATTCAGTGGCCCCAATAGCCACACAGTTTTGGAAAGAAAGATTCTCCAGCAAGGGAAAAGAACGTCCAAGCTGATCGTGACTGCATGCAGTGATATAGTGATATATAAATACCAGTTGATGTTGCTGTTCAGGGCGTGTAGGATTTTCTGTGACACACACACACACGCTCACGCTCTCTCTCTCTCTCTCTCTTTCCTCTCCCTCTACCTCTACCGCCATCTCTCTCTGTCTCTCTCTCTCCCTCGCTCTCTCTCTCCATCTCTCCCCTTCCCCTCTCTCTCCCTCTCCCTCTCACCATCTCTCCGTCTGTCTGTTTGTTTCTGTCTCCGTCTGTCTGTCTGTGTCTGTCTCTGTCTCTCTCTCTCTGTTTCTGTCTCTTTGTCTGTCTCTCCCTGTCTCTCTCTCACTCTGTTTGTCATCGGCAAGAATCAGGCTTGGTATTTCTGAAATCGCAGTACATTATTACCGACATAGAATACATAATGCAGCTGATCTAAGGTGCAAACTTTGCATCAAGGAAGAAGAAAATGAAGTACATTTTGTCCTAACTTTTCCTGTCCTGCATGACTTAAGAACAAGGTATATATCATCCAGATTTTGTAAATTTCCCCAGTCAGCATAGATTAGCATCACTCATGGCTTCTCGACATGAACAGACCATTCGCAATTTGTCAGTTTATTTGTTTAAAGCGTTCAGACTGCGACCAACTCTGATGTCTTAGAATACTGAAGTTTGTTCTTGATGATATGACCGCTTATTTCTTGTTGTTTTTCTTACATGATCATGTGTATGTACCCCTTCATGAGGGGCAATGGCCTATACATGAATAAATTATCCGTATCCGTATCTCTGTCTGTCTGTCTCTCTGTCTGTCTGTCTGTCTCTATCTCTCCCTGCCTCTCTCTGTGTGTGTCTCTCTCTTTTCTGTCCCTCTCTGTCTCTCTGTCGCTATCTGTGTCTTTTAGTCGTTCTCTCATGCACGTACGTTCTCACAACACATTTTCAAGCACGCACGCACACGCACGCACGCACATACACACACACACACACACACAACACGTCCGCACACCCCCTCACTCTCTCGCCCAACCACTCGGGATATACTCCATACATACGATATATATATATATATATATATATATATATATATATATATATATATATCTACATACAAACCAACCCGCTGGCGTTGGTTTCATCAAGATTCGGGTGCGGGTGTCACCGCCCATATTACAAAAACCTCTCCACACCCTCACCCGTGTAGCAACAGATCAACACACACACACACACACACACACACACACACACACACACACACACACACACACACACACACACACACACACACACACAGAGGGCTTTCCGCCACCCGTACCCCACCCGTACCCCAAATCCCTGCCCTCTCAGCGGCTACCAGACTTAGCTGCAGCTACCCCGCATCGACGGGTCTGGGTTTAAAACCCTAAGAGTAACAGTCAACAGTGAGGTGATCGTGTTGACCGAGGGAGTGGAGAGGCAGAGAGAGAGAGAGAGAGAGAGAGAGAGAGAGAGAGAGAGAGAATATGTATATATATATATTGAGAGAGAGAGAGAGAGAGAGAGAGAGAGAGAAGGGATGGATATGGAGAGACAGAGATACAAATAGGAGAAGGGGGGTGGATGAGAGAGAGAGAGAGAGAGAGAGAGAGAGAATGAATGAATGAATGAATTTTATTTCTGAGGATAATAGAATAAGCAACAATGCTTTTTTTTTTTTTTTTTTCTTTCATCCAGCCCTGAAAAGGGGAAAATGTAAACAAATAGATTGCGAGTTCTATTCTATTCCATTCTGTTTATTTTACACAACGGAAAGCAAAGTCGGCAGACTTTTGCACTGCCCCTGGAACACAAAAGGAGAAGAGAGAGAGAGAGAGAGAGAGAGAGAGAGAGAGAGAGAGAGAGAGAGAGAGATCCTGATTCACTTTGATTCCTTGGGATTCAAAAGGAAAGGGAAGGGAATGGGAGGAAGCGAGGTGGGGAGGGGGTCGGGGGTGAGGGGGGGGGGGATGGAGGACCGGAGGGGCTGCTGTTTGGGCGGAGGAGGCGGGGAGGGGGGAGAGGTGCGGAGTTCAGGGGGTGGGTGGGTGGGTGGGTGGGTTTTGGGGGGTCTGGGAGGATGAGGGGTCAGAAGGTTGGCAATAATAGCATTCCTTGTGGTGAGTGGTTCGGGCCAATTGTTTTGGGGGGACGGGGGTGGAGGGGGTGGGGGTGGGGGAGAAGTGGGAGGTTTTGAGAGGATTGGTGGGTGGGTGGAAGTGGACTGTTGGCTGGGTGGGTGGGCGTGTGTGTGTGTGTGTGTGTGTGTGTGTGTGTGTGTGTGTGTGTGTGTGTTGCAGACAGACTGAGACTGGCCCAACAGACTGGAGAATGACGCTGAAAATGGCCCCCATAGAAAAAGGGGATGAAAATGACTATGACAGAAACGGAATCAAATTGTTATGCTACGTACACGCACACGCACACACACACACACACACACACACACACACACACACACACACACACACATATATATCTAATTATGTCTTTCAAATGAAAGACATATCCATCTGCAATACAGTAATTTCATTCGTCGATGACCGCCACAATACAGTCAATCTAAATGAACATGGGCCTCCAGAGTACCTGTGTGGTATAAGCTGTTCTTTAACATCTATTAGTCCAGGGCAAGAAAGCGCATAATTTTCTCCGTCGTCTGTTGAAGATTTGCACATTGGGCTTTTCACATTACAAGTGTATATGTGACGTTAACGATTACAGTGAATGGAAATATCAGAAATTCCAAACCTAAATTTTGTCATGATGAGCTTAAAATGTCTTAGGAGTATAATGTCTGACGATAGCGATTACAATGAATGGAAGTGTAAGAAATTTATGGCCTAAATTTTGTCATGATGGGATTTAAATGTCTTTCGAGTATAATGTCTGACGATAGCGATTACAATCAGTGGAAATGTAATAAGAAATTCCAAACCTAAAATTTGCCAAGATGGGCTTAAAATGTATGTCACCATGCATAGGTACGTAAGTTAAGACTCAGCAACGGTGCAGGGTCTCCTCTGGTGTGTGGCCTCCTGGCGGCCTAACATCGGTAGTTTCCTGTGGACTGCCGGAGTTGGGACTGCGACAGACTTAAACACGGATGTGGCTGTGTGTAATATGGGGGACCAGGAGTTAGCGACGTGTGAGCAGTGCCATTAAAACGGTGTAGATGATTGGACAGGGAAAAAAAAAGAAAGAAAAAAAGAAGAAGAAGAAAAAAGGGATATGTATGTTGGTAAATGTTGTGGAGTGATGGCCTAGAGGTAACGCGTCCGCCTAGGAAGCGAGAGAACGCGCTGGTTCGAATCACGGCTCAGCCGCCGATATTTTCTCCCCCTCCACTAGACCTTGAGTGGTGGTCTGGACGCTAGTCATTCGGATGAGACGGTAAACCGAGGTCCCGTGTGCAGCATGCACTTAGCGCACGTAAAAGAACCCACGGCGACAAAAGGGTTGTCCCTGGCAAAATTCTGTAGAAAAACCCACTTTGATAGGAA
>NC_134903.1:6391594-6394094 GCF_041734735.1 Babylonia areolata | reverse complement strand
TCTTCGATGAAATCGTGTTGTGCTTGTGTCCATGACATGCCAAATGTTGTGTCTTTATCGATATCTGCCAGTGGTTCATTTACCAAAGTTATTACAGGACCGGAAAACAATGCAAGTGACACGTAGCGCAAACTTGCTGTGGAGGCACACACAGGAATGTCGGCGAAGCTAACGCCATGAGCAAGTGAAAGCTTGCCGTGAAGCAGCCACCGTAGCCAGCTGAGCGCTCGGCTACATAATTATATAAAGTTACCGCTTTGCGCTATACTGACACGAGTAGCAAAATGGCTGATTGACCACTTCCGCTGGCTTCAGTTAGCGAAAGGGGCTCAAAGAAGGCAAGCGCTGTCCACCTAGTTTTTAGAACAGTGGCCCGGGTATCGTTGTGGAGTGGGTGGTGGTGGCCAAGTGGTAACGCGTGCGTCCGCCAAGGAGGCGAGATAGAGAATCGAGTCACACGCCATGTTGCTTGTCTCTGCTCTTCTTCGGATCGCCAGTGTTTATCTCTGTCTCTTCTTCTTTATGTGGATGCTGCTGTCGGTTTCTGTGTCTAGTCTATAGTTTGTTCCTGGCAGAATTCTGTAGAAAAATCACCTTCGAAAAACCATTCAAATGAAAACTGCCTCAGGAAAAAATCTCCTCTTAAAAAAAAAAAAACTTCAAAAAAAAATCTGGTCTGGCGCTCTGTAGTTCTCATCGCGCTCTCCTAGGTGAGAGCAGCATAATTTCACACAGGACATCTTAGTGATAGCAAAGATATACTTAATACAATAAATATACCGTGTTGTCAGGGAACGATCATGTCAGCTTACAGTACAGGCTGACGTACTTACAGTTGGGCCAACAGCAATATTAAGTGTTATGATCAGTGCATTCTCCTGTGTTGGAAGTCATTTACAGCTTGTCTTTTGTGAGGAACTGTGCTCTCAGACCTAGAGAGCATATATTCATAGTCTTGTCTGAGCATGGGGCTGGTTAGGCCTTTGGGTAACCTCCCTAACTCCGATTGTCTGCTTAAACCTCTTTTGGTCCGAGAGAGTGGGGATGTACTGGGTTATAGACAAGACACTCTCCCTTAATCCCAATTCTAGCCCATTTCGGACGTATTGCCCTTCCTCTGCAGTTCTTGATGGTGATATGTCGGACCCCGACCCTCCTTCCATCCACCCCCCCTGTTTCGGGACTTCAACGCTACGAGCGCTCAGTGGGCGGCGCTCTGCCCCCTGCTTCCCCCCCCTGTCAGTCAGTGGGGGCTGTGCCCCTGTCCAGTATCATTATCACCGTTACTCGCCTGACCCCCCTCATCAATGACACTATCTCTCAGCCCCTCCTTCGCTGTTAAAGCTGCCCACCCTTCCCACGGGTTCGTGTTACCTGATAAAAAACACCCCCAAATCCCCCCCCTTCCCCCAACACATCCAGCCGTCTAAATAGCCCTCGTGCCTCTCGGCACACACATCGACACTCGTACCACGTCCCCCCGTGACGAATCCCCTGTCTGCTAATGGTGGCAGTTTTGAACGTAACCGTTGTTTCTTCGATGAAATCGTGTTGTGCTTGGTCCATGCATGCCAAATGTTGTGACTTTATGATATTGAGTTGTTATTTACCAGTTATTAGGACGGGAAAACATGCAAGTGACGTGCGCAAACTTGCTGTGGAGGCACCACTGAATGTCGGCGAAGCTAACGCCTGGCTAATGTTGTAAAGTCTTCCTGTGAAGCAGTACCGTAGTCAGTGAGCGCTCGCTCATAATTATATAAGTTCCGCTTTTGCGCTTCTGTCACGTTGTTTGCACTATGGCTGATTGACCACTTCCGCTGGCCTTCAGCTTAGCCCAAGTGGGCTCAATGATGGCATAGCGCTGTCCACCTTCTTTTTAGAACAGTGGTCCCGTTATCGTTGTGGAGTGCAGTGGTGGTGTGCCAAGTGGTATACCGTGCGTTCCCAAGGGGCGGATAGAGAATCTCTGAGCACACGCATCTGAGCCACAGGATCGCAGTGTTGTCTCCTCCTCTTCCCTGGCCTTTCTTTACTCTGTCTGTCTGTCTGTCTGTCTCTATATATATATCTTTATTTATCTCTGTCTTCCTACCTGTCTGTCTCTGTCTCTATATATCTTTCTTTGTCTCTGTCTTTCTACCTGTCTGTCTCTGTCTTCGTCTCTTTCTGTCCCAGACTGTCTGTCCCTGTCTGTCTGTCTGTCTCTTTCTCTCTCTGTCTCTGTCTCCCTCTCCCTTTCGCTCTCTCTCTCTCTCTCTCTTTCGTCTTCTCTTCTTTTAATATGCTCGCCCCGACTCCTTCCCTTCCCCATCCACCCCCACACCACCACTACTACTTCTCTCAGCCGCTACCTCCTCCACCTTTTCCTCGCCCCTCCCCCCCCCCCACCCCCTCATTCCCCCACCCCCAGAAGATCAGTTCGTGCTCCTCCTCCTCCTCCTCCTCCCTGTCCCCTCCCCTCCCTGACGCTTCCCTGCCCCTGCCCCCCACCCCCCCC
>NC_134903.1:6359094-6364094 GCF_041734735.1 Babylonia areolata | reverse complement strand
CTCTCTCCTCTCACTCGCCTCTCCCTGTTCTCTTACTACTATCCCCTACCACCCCCCCTACACTCTCTCCCTCCCCCCCCCTCTCTCTCTCTCTCTCCCCTTCTCTCCCTCCTCTCTCCTCTCACTCACCTCTCCCTGTTCTCTTACTACTATCCCCTACCCAACCCCCTACACTCTCTCCCTCCCTCTCTCTCTCTCTCTCTCTCTCTCCTTCTCTCCCTCCTCTCTCCTCTCACTCACCTCTCCCTGTTCTGCTACTATCCCCTACCCAACCCCCCCCCTACACTCTCTCCCTCCTTCTCCCCACTCCTGACCCGTCCCCTCCCCACTCCTGACCCGTCCCCTCCCCCCCCCACCTCGCACCCACCCACCCACCCCCATCCCCACCCCCATCCCCATCCCCACCAGCCTTGTGGTGACAACCAGTCAGGTCTGTGATAAATGGTAGTTGCCAATGTTATCTCGGGCAAATGGCATAGCAGGTTGCAAGCTGTTTTGCGCAAAAACCTCTGAATGCCAATCTGCTTTGTCTGCCTGCCACTTGACTCTTGCTGTTGTTGCTGCTGCTGTTGTTGTTGTTGTTGTTGTTGTTGTGAAATGTTACATGGCTGTCTTGAGCGTGTATGCATGTGTGCGTGGCTGAGATCTCTTAGAATTGAATGACACATAGGAAACGAGTGATGAGCGCCGAAATGGCAGCCTGTGTCAGTCGGCTCTACCTCAGGCCGGGATGGGCAGCCTGTTTGTGCCAGTGACACCCCCCCCCCGCCCCCCTCCCCCCCCTCCGTGTTTTGCCAAAGCAGCTTTGGGTCATTCATTAATCATTAATCGATTGTTTAAGTTTTACTAATCTTGCTCGAGCGAACTCTTTTTTTTTTTTTTTTTCTTCTCTCCCTAACATAGACATATATTCTTTTCTTTCTTTGACGTAAACCTCCCCTCTTTTCTTTACATGCTTTCTTTGATCGGTTAAATTTCCCTAATAACCCCTTCACAGCTCTCTTTTTTTTTTTTTTTTTTTTTTTTTTTTTTGATGGCATTCTTTATCAAACCAGTCGTTTGGTCTATTTTTTCTTCTTCTTTCCCCCCAGTGTTCTCACCAAACAGGCAGCAGGGCTGCATGAAGAATTTGTGAATGTCTCCATTGAGGCATTGATGTCCAGCGTGCTGCAGGCTTTGTTTAAAATCGTGTGAGCTTAATACGTTTAGGACAAGCGTGGTGAACATATTTTCTTCAGACCAGACACATTTATCTTCAGTACCAGTTTCAACGACAGGAGGAGGGGGGCTGGCTGTCAGCATCATGTCCTGTATTTTTTTCCATATCAATTCAATAATAATAATAATAATAATGGATACTTTTATAGCACACTATCCAGAAATCTGCTCTAGGTGCTTTACAAAAAAAACGCTTCGTTGACATAAAGCATTACATCTATGTTACATACACACACCAAAATGTGACTACACACACACACACACACACACACACACACACACACACACACACACACACACACTGCATACATACATTTTAACAATACATGTGTATCTAACAGCTACCCTAACACATACGCACACATAGGCAGGCACAAACTTACATAAACTCACGCACACACAATACACATTCATATAAATGCATGTAGTTATGTAACACATACACATATGTATACACACATAGTCAAGCACAGCTAACGCAAAGGAAGTGGACCTGCCACAATTGAACTTACTTACTGCTGAGGGAAAAGGTGGGTTTTGAGACGAGATTTAACTCTCTCCATACGAACGGCGAAAGAGACGACGTTAACAGCGTTTCACCCCAGTTACCATCATCAAAATATTGCAAGCGGAAGGCTCTTATACTGAAGAGGTGAATGTTGACAAAGAATACCACAATTCTGGCGACGGAAGCTAAAGGTTGGGTCATTGAGACACCCACTGGACATCCGAGGGGTCTGTGTAGAGGAGAAGAGAGGACTGGCCGTACTGAGTGAGTTAAAAGATGCGAGGGAATCAGAATGACGGAGGTTATCAGTTCAACCGGTAAGTGCCCGGAATCTGAGCGATCCCCAACGCACAACACACTACAGCACAGCGTAGAAAAAAAAACCAAACAACATATCCTTCGACATTATGACATTATCGATCACACTTGACAGGATGAGATAATATGAGAGGAGAGAGAGAGACAGAGACAGGGACAGAGAGACAGAGAGTAAGGGTAGAAAACGATGGGGACTGTTAGAGAGAGGGGGGGGGGAGAGAGAGAGAGAGGGGTGGGGGGGAGAGAGAGAGGGTGGGAGAGAGAGAGAGAAAGGGTAGAAAAACTATGGGGACTGTTAGAGAGAGAGAGAGAGAGAGAGAGAGAGAGAGAGAGGGGGGGGGGGGAGAGAGAGAGAGAGAGAGAGATAGTAAGGGTAGAAAACTATGGGGACTGTTAGAGAGAGAGAGAGAGAGAGAGAGAGAGAGAGAGAGCGGGGGGAGAGAGAGAAAGGGTAGAAAACTATGGGGACTGTTAGAGAGACAGAGACAGAGAGAGGGAGAGAGAGAGAGAGTAAGGGTAGAAAACTATGGGGACTGTTAGAGAGAGAGAGAGACAGAGAGAGACAGAGAGAGAGAGAGAGCTGTGTGTGTGTGTGCGGAATGAGTCAGCGATAACGGGTTGTTGTTTGCTGTTCGTTGTTGATTTGTTCAGTGGTAAGTTTGTTGATTTCTCCGATAAATCCTTCCTTTCTTTCGTTGAACTTCATATATATATAGATGATGAATGTGTCTATGTCTGTCTGTCTGTCTGTCTGTCTTGGATGTACGTCTGTCTGTCTCTCTGTCTTTTGTCTGTCTGTCTCTCGGTCTCTCTCTGTTGCGTTGTCTTTCTCTGTCTCTCATTCACTCCCCCCCTCTCTCTCTCTCTCCTCCCCATTCCTCCCTTCCACTGATAGGTGTTATTTTCAGTCTAACACATCCTTGATGTAAGATCGATGAATATTGTCAACAGACATTATTAACCTCCCCCCCTGCCCCTCCCCTCCCCCTCCCCTCCCCACCCACCCCCTCCCACCCTCCCCACAATGGCGGGCGGTCCCAGTCCCTATCCATCCCTTCGCTTCAGAAAAACAAACAAACAAACAAAAAAACCCCCACCCAAAACCCCCTCAAAAAACCCAGTAGCCTATGACAAACCAAACTAAAAAAAAGTCAATAACATCCATCCATGTGTTATGGAGACCGGCTGGCGGCGGTACATAGTTAACTAACTGAGGTAGCAGCGACTTGTCAAATGAAAAGCAAGGCAAGAGAAACGGGTTTGATTAAACGTTACAAGTGTAGTAGTAGTAGTAGTAGTAGTAGTAGTAGTAGTAGTAAGTAGTAGTAGTGTGGGCGTTGCTGGTTGGTTCAATCCATTCCCCCCCCCCCCTCCCACTCCCCCCCCCCACGCCCCGCCCCCCCCTCCGCCCCCCTCTACCACCACCACCACCACCGTGGTCATTGCAGCAGATCTATAAACACAGAACAAGTGACTGGTCACGCATGACTATCTGCAACATATCGCAAGATCAATGATGCGTGTCCTCTCTGTCTGTGTCTCTGTCTGTCTGTCTGTCTGTCTGTCTGTCTCTGTTACCAAAGTGTCGCTTATCCCTTAGTAGTTTATTTTGCTTCAGTTATGTCTTTTTTTTCCTTTCTGTTCATTTTTATTTCTATTATTATTATTATTATTATCTGTTTTGCACCATTTTGTTCTGATTTGTACAGAATACTATGTCACTAGAGGTTTACAGCTAATGACATTAAACATTTCAGTGTTCTCTGTCTCTGTCTCTCTCTCTCTCTCACATACACACACATTACCCCCCACCCCCACCCCATCACATTACTTTAAGCTAATGACAAAGTGCCAGAGTGCCGCAAATCTCTTATTAGTTTATGTTGTTTCATTTCTGCTTCTTCTTTTTTTCCTTTCTGTTCCATTTTATCTGCTTTGCACCAGTTTGTTCTGATTTGTACAGAATACTATGTCACTAGACCTTTACAGCCAGTGACATTAAACATTTCAGTGTTCTCTCTCTCTCTCTCTCTCTCTCTGTGTGTGTGTGTGTGTGTGTGTGTGTGTGTGTGTTCCATTTTATCTGCTTT
This sequence comes from Babylonia areolata, assembly GCF_041734735.1. Classification (NCBI taxonomy): domain Eukaryota; kingdom Metazoa; phylum Mollusca; class Gastropoda; order Neogastropoda; family Buccinidae; genus Babylonia; species Babylonia areolata. The sequence continues at coordinate 6,359,960 of NC_134903.1, read as the reverse complement.
GCGCCAGTTTGTTCTGATTTGTACAGAATACTATGTCACTAGACCTTTACAGCTAATGACATTAAACATTTCAGTGTTTTCTCTCTCTCTCTCTCTCTCTCTGTGTGTGTGTGAGAGAGGGGGGGGGGAGGGTGTGGAGTGGAGGAGAGGGTTGTAAGAACAAACCGACATAGTGCACTTCTAGATCTATAGATAAATAGATATATATACAGACAGGCAGATAGACAGAGAGAGAGAGAGAGAGAGAGAGAGAGAGAATTGGAATGGTTTCTTCACAATCAGGCCACAGCCCCTAGTGAAAGGCAGAGAGAGAGAGAGAGAGAGCATGGAAGGGACCGGGGGGGGGGGGGGGGGGCAAGGTAAAAGGAAAAATAAATGGTCTCTTTCTACCTCATTCCTTCAGAACATTTGTTTTCGCCTTACTTTGCCGTGCTGGTCCCACCACCCTGTCCTCTTGTCTCTACATCCTCCCCCCCCCCCACCCCCACCCCCTTCTGTCACTCTATCTCTCTCTCTCTCTCTCTCTCTCTCTCTCTCTCCCTCTCTCTCTCTTTCTTTTCCCTTTCCCTTCCATTTTGTCTTTCGGAGTTTGGGTTGACTTCTTTTCATTTCGGCTTCCTCTTCCTCTTCCTCTTTCTTCCTTTCTGTCTGTCTTTCTTTTCTTTTCTTCTTCTTCTTCTTCTGCTTATCTATCTGTCTATCTATCTATCTATCTATATCTATCTGCCTATCTATCTATAGACACGGGGGGTGGGGGGTGGGGGATATGAGAAACGGCAGAAGGTGTGGAGGGAGAAAGAGAGAGAGAGGGGGATGGAGGGAGAGAGAGAGAGGAGGGGAGGGTTAGAGGGAAGGAGACAGAGGGA
>NC_134903.1:6346594-6351594 GCF_041734735.1 Babylonia areolata | reverse complement strand
CTTCTTCACCCCCTCCTCCTCCTCCTCCTCCTCCTCCTCCCCCTTTCCCTCGTCCTCCTCCTCCTAAACCACCGTCTGTCTTCTTCTCTCCTTTCTTTCCTTCTCCTTGTTGAGCCCCTTCACTGACCTGTACTATTCACGAGGAAGCGTATGTCCCCAGTAGTACCTGGCCAAGCCCACACAACTGCTAACTTACTGTACTGTCACACACAAGTTTCCAGTTTCAATTTCAGTTTCAGTAGCTCAAGGAGGCGTCACTGCGTTCGGACAAATCCATATACGCTACACCACATCTGCCAAGCAGATGCCTGACCAGCAGCGTAACCCAACGCGCTTAGTCAGGCCTTGAGGGGAGAAAAAAAAAAGAAAAAAAAAGAAAAAAAAGTTTCCAGCATGGAGGTAAAAGTTGCCGACAGGTAGGTTTCGCTGAAGGGTGGGGTGGGGGTGAGGGGGTGGTGGTGGTGGCGGAGAAAATGAGGACGGGACTTTGGGGGGGGGGGGGGGGAGTGGAGGGGAAAGTGGCAGGGGGCATGGTGGAGAGGGGAAAAGAGATTGGGGGGGTGGGGGTGGGGTGGGGGGGGGGGGGCTTGGGGAGCACAGCGAGGACAGAATGGGAAGAAAGGAGGAGTAGAGGGTGGTGGTGGTGGTGGAAGGGAGACAACAATGAGAGGAGAGAGTGTGAAGTGGTGGTGGGGGGGGGGGGGGTAGGAACAAGGACGGAAATGTGGGTGGGTGGGAGAGAGTGTGATAATGATGGGAAGAGCGGGAGATTTGGAGGGGGGTTGGGGGGGGGGGGGTCTTGGGGGCTGTTGGGGTGTGTGTGTGGGGGGGGATGGTGGTGGTGGTGGAAAGGGGTTAGTGGAGGGGCGGTGGGAACAGTGGGAGAGGAGGGGGAGGAGGTGAGGAAGGAAGGAAGCGAGATAATGAAGAAATAATAACCACCTGTTTGTTCAGCGCGTGGAGTGTCGAGTAGTGGTGGGAAGAAGGTAGAGGTGGGGGATTTTTTTTTTTTTTGGGGGGGGGGGGGGGGGGGGGGGGGGGGGGGGTGGAAGTTGGGGTGAATATTTTGTGTGTGTGTGTGTGGAGGGGTGTGTGAGGAAGGGAGCCGGTCTGTCCTTAGGGTCTGTCCCTATATATAGAAAGTTTCCGTGACACGGAAGGACAAGGGGGTGGGGGTGGGTGGGGGATTGGAGTAGCGTGGTGGTGAGGGTGGGGTGGGGGTGGGGGGGGGTGCACTTGTTGTATGTTGTAGTGATTGTCCTTAACTGGTTTTTGTTGTGTTCTTACGTCGATGTTTTTTGATCTAGTTCATGTTTCCAGGGTTAGCGAGACTTCTAGGGTTTTATTCATCATGCACTGATGAAACTTTTTTTTTTTTTTTTTTTTTTTTTTTTTGGTAGGGGAGGGCGGGGGGGGGGCATTATTGTTGTGGATGAATCTTGTCCCTCCTGTCTTTTTTTTCTCTCTCTGTCTCTGTCTCTGTCCTTCTCTCTCTATCACTGTTACTTAGTCTCTCTGAATTTTGTCTCTGACTCGCACACACACACACACACACACACACACACACACACACACACACACACCTACCACCACTGCCCCACACGCACATTCACACACAATCACCACGACCACCACACCCCTCATCACACACGCACACACACACACACTCTCTCTCTCTCCAGCGCCACCACCACCCACCCTGAACAGGATTATAAATCCGCAGTAAGTTTAAGTGGACACACATCTCACTCAGAAGCAATGGAGCCGAGGCGCGAACCCGAGCGCTCAGCAAACACGGACCGCATGCAGCAAAGTACCAAGACAAAGACTGGTCCTGACTGGAGCCAACTGTTGGCCACAGAGAGAGAGAGGGGGGCGGGGGAGAGAGGAGGAGGCGGGAGAGAGAGAGGGTGGAGAAAGAGAGAGAGAGGGAGGAGAGGGGAGGGTAGAGAGAGAGAGTGGGGCGGCGTGAGGGGTGGTGGTGGAGAAAGAGAGAGAGGGACAGGTAGAGAGAGACAGAGGCAGAAAGAGAGATATATAGAGAGACAGAGAAACAAAGTGAGGGAAAGAGAGAGACAGAGAGAGGGGGCGGGGTGTGGAGGGAGAGAGGGAGACAGGCAGAGAGAGAGAGAGAGAGAGAGAGAGACAGAGACAGAGAAACAGTGAGACCAAGAGAGAGAGACAGGGAGACAGACACAGAGACAGTGAGACAGAGTCCGAAAGAGAGAGAGAAACAGAGATAGAGTGAGAGAGAGACAGGAAGGGAGACAGACAGACAGACAGACACACACACACACACACACACACACACACACACACAGGGACCGAAAGAGAGGGAGAGAGACAGACAGAGAGACAGAGAGAGACCGACAGAGACAGAGAGAGAGAAATACAGAGACAGAGAGACAGACTGTGATTGGCCACTCCTCAGGTCCTGTCAAGACACTGGCTAATCCGGCCGTTAGCGTGGGCTTGACCGCGATAGCAACAGGTCCTGTTACCAGGGGGGGGGGGGGGGGGGTGCAGGACTTAGCAATGTGGCGTGGGGCTTCACAACTGACAGTCACTGACATGATGGGGCAGTGTATAGCAGTGCTCGGGGACTTATCTCTCGGCAGTTATTGACAGGGCTGGTATATTAGCAGTATATGTGGACTCTCTCTCTGTCTCTCTCTCTCTCTCTCTCTCTCTCTGTGTCTCTGTCTTTCCCTGTCTGTCTCTTTGTGTCTGTCTGTCTCTCTGTCTCTGTCAGTCTGTCTGTCCGTCTCTCTCTCTATGTATTCATTGACAAAAAACAGTGGGCGTGGAATCTCTGCATTTTTTTTTTTTTTAGAAGATGGAACAATAGCAAATGTATGTAGACTCTCCCTCTGTCTCTGTCTCTCTCTGTCTGTCTCTCTGTCTCTTGTCTGTGTCTCTCACTTTATTGAGAAGATGGAACAATAATAGTAGAGGTGGACCACCCTCTCTCCCAGTGTCTCTCAGTCCCTCCCTCCTCCTGCCCCCCCGCCCCCGCCCCCCTCCCCCGACACCCCCATTCCCCCCGTCCTAAAAGAATCTGATCTCCGGGAAAATTACATCCCCAGTAAATATTATTACAAGCATTCCTCGGATTTCAGGTTATCATTTTTGACTCACTTGTGTAAACAAAGTGAGTCTATGTTTTAACCCGGTGTTCGGTTGTGTGTGTGTGTGTGTGTGTGTGTGTGTGTGTGTGTGTGTGTGTGTGTGTGTGTGTCCGTGTGTCTGTGTGTCCGTGGTAAACTTTAACATTGACATTTTCTCTGCAAATACTTTGTCAGCTGACACCAAATTTGGCATAAAAATAGGAAAAATTCAGTTCTTTCCAGTCATCTTGTTTACAACAATATTGCACCTCTGGGATGGGCACCAAAAAAAATTTAAAAAAGAAGCCTAATTATATGCAAACTGCATTTACTGTTGTATTTATATTTTTTTGTATTCTCTAAACTTGGCACTTTGACCTCTTATTCTGACACAACAACAAGAGGAGTCATTATTACCATTTTTGGTTCAAACAGGAACTTCTTTTGCTAAGCATGGAGTTTTTATTTATTTTGCAAACGTTTTGGTGCAGATAGTAAAAAAGGGAAATTACTCTGTAATTAATGCTAGGGGACTTAATTTATCACAAGTGAGTCTTGAAGGCCTTGCCTCTCTTGTTATTTTATGTCTGATGCCAAGTGTACATGCGTACAAAAAAGGAGGACATATTTCCTCTGATATATATATATATATATATATATATATATATATATATATATATATATATATGTCATTTAAGGCTCTCGAATTGATGCCCTGTCAATGACCAGTCAATCTGAAGCAGCATTAGTGTTTTTTTTGTTAATCATGAAACGCTTTCCCCTTCTGATGCCACCCCTCATTGACATGAGAAGATGGCCTGGTTCAGTGAAGCTGTTTGCCTCATCTTCTCTCGCTCTCCCTCACGCACACGCACGCAAACACACGCACGCACACACACGCACACACACACACACACACACACACACACAGAGTTCTCAGTTGCCACAAAATTATTTCCAACCAGAACTGGCAAAATACATATATGAATGCTTTAAAGTTCGCAGTCCATAACTATGTCTTATGGAATATCCTGCATGTGTTCACAACTTACTGCTTTTACTTTTTGTTTGCTTGTTGTGTTTAGTTTATAGTGTCCATAATTCCTATGATGGTTTTACGACAATTGAGTTCTGAGTTCACACTTACACACACACACACACACACACACACACACACACACACACACTGTATTCATCAATGACAACTTGACAGAGCGAAAAAGTCCCCGACGATTCTGGCACTGGCCATGAATAACTCTCTCCATACGAACGGCAAAAGAGACGACGTTAACAGCGTTTCATCCCAATTACCATCATCAAAATAATGCAAGCGGAAGGCTCTTATACTGAAGAGGTGAATGTAGACAAAGAATACCACAATTCTGGCGGCAGAAGCTAAAGGTTGGGTCATTGAGACACCCGCTGGCCATCCGAGGGGTCTGTGTAGAGGAGAAGAGAGGACTGGCCGTACTGAGTGAGATAATCATTGCTGGTCGCGTCTCTGGTCACGGATGGTCGACAGGAAGAGGAAGACCTGCCTTGTTCCAGTGAGGATACTTCTCTGACGGAGATGAACTGTATCTGTATCAGTATCAGTATCAGTAGCGCAAGGAGGCGTCACTGCGTTCGGTCAAATCCATATACGCTACACCACATCTGCCAAGCAGATGCCTGACCAGCAGCGTAACCCAACGCGCTTAGTCAGGCCTTGAGAAAATAAATAGATAGATAAATAAATAAAATAAAATAAAAAATAGATAAATACATAAAAATACTACTACTACTAATAATAATATTTATAAGGCGCAAAATCTTGACCACACACACACACACACACACACACACACACACACACACACACACTGTATTCATGAACAACTAAAGGATATTATA
>NC_134903.1:6326594-6336594 GCF_041734735.1 Babylonia areolata | reverse complement strand
GTTCTCTCTGTCTCTGTCTCTCTCTCTCTCCCTTTCTCTCTCTCTCTGTCTCTGTCTGTCTCTCTCTCTCTCCCTTTCTCTCTCTCCCTCTCTCTGTTTCTGTCTCTGTCTGTCTGTCTCTCTCCGTTTACATTTAGATTTTTTTTTTTTTTTTTTTTTAATATCAAGGTTGTATTTTCCAAAATGGAAAATGTCAGCGGCTGAGATCGTTTCCACAAATCAGCACTGATAGCATCATCATTTGGATCGGCAAGGAGAAATGTCTTCAGTGGAAGAGAGAAAGAGAGAGAGAGATGAGGAGGAGGAGGAGGAGGAAGAAGATACGGATACGGATACGGATGATTTATTCATCAGGCCATAGCCCCTATGAAGGGGTACACAAACCACATTTGCTGCGTCACAAATCACATGAAATCACATGAAACACAGATACATTTGCAAGACGTATTATGAGGTTGCAATTTCTCTAAATTTAAACGCTTTGTGCAAAAAAAAAAATGGACAAATTCCATACATCATTTTGCCTTTTGGACGACATCAATAAGCACAGCTTGAATGTACAATGTTGTCGGAAATATCTGGCGTCTGTTTATATGGCCTACATAAGAGAGAGAGAGAGAGAGAGAGAGAGAGAGAGAGAGAGCCAGAGCCAGCCACGAAGTAAACGAGTTGTGTGACAGGAAAGTTGTTCTGGTGTGACCACTGAAGTAGGCATGCCTTTATAAAAAAAAAAAAAAAAAAGAACCTGTATGAAAAACGCAGCACGTCAAGCGATTTTGTGTTGTATTTTTTAATTGAAAAAGAAGAAGAAAAAAATAAAATAAAAAAAACCCAACAAAAAACAAAAACGTAAGTAGATGAAAAAGTTAAATGATAAAATGAAATCATCTGTGATTAACTATCGTCTATTGTGTGGTATTGATAATAAAAAATAAAATTAAAAAAGTTAGTAGATGAACAGTTGAATACATTTTTTTTTACAGCTTTACTCTTTTGTCACAACAAATTTCTCTTTGTCAAATTCGGACTGCTCTCGGCAGGAAGAACACGTGAAAAGCATTAATTATGAAATGAAATAAGACATCAGTTTGTTTGAAAAGTAAGATGTCTGTTTCAGTGTCTTGTAAAAAGAATGAACAACTACCTATAGCCTGGAGCAAGTGTCTTGGTAAAAAGAATGAACAAATACCTATAGCCTGGAGCAAGTGTCTTAGTAAAAAGAATGAACAACTATCTATAGCCTGGAGCAAGTGTCTTGTAAAAAAGAATGAACAAATACCTATATCCTGGAGCAAGTGTTAGAATGAACAAATTCCTATAGCCTGGAGCAAGTGTCATGTAAAAAGAATAAACAAATACTTATAGCCTGGAGCAAGTGTCTTGTAAAAAAGAATGAACAAATACCTGTGGCCTGGAGCAAGTGTTTTGGTAAAAAGAATGAACAACTACCTATAGTCTGGAGCAAGTGTCTTGTAAAAAGAATGAACAAATACCTATAGCCTGGAGCAAGTCAAAGTTCTCATAACCACGATCCGAAACATACAGTGGATAAGTAATTGTCCCGATAACGACAACACGAAACATACTACACAGTGACTAAGTCAAAGTGCTGATAACTTCATCGCGAAACACGTATATATATATACAAACCAGCACTTATCTCAACAGAAAAGCCGAACTTGAAAAGCGAAGGCAGTAGTCCCTGCTCCTAACGACAACGTCTTTAATGGGTCGGAGATAGATACACTCATGTACGTATTGATTTGTGAAGTCGGCAGAATAGGTAGGTACTTTAGAAGTGGCTGTGTGACCTTTTCCTGTTTGAATCGTGAACTGGGTAGGGGTACCTTAGACCTTTCCCCGTGTCTATCGATGACAGATGAGGCAATCCGCGAGTTTGTAGATCTGTCTATTAAGGCAGCCAGAAAAGGGGACGCTTCCACTGTCCGCCACAAAGTGTCAAGACGATAGTCGTTTGCTGTGTACACACGCGCGCCATCGCTATTTTCCCATTCTAGCAAACATGGTTTGAATGTGGTGGCACGGTTAACAATGGGCTGGTGGTGGTGGGGGGGGGGGTGGGGGGGTGGGGGGTGCGGGAGTGAATAATGTGCTTTGCGTGTTATGTATCTAACCGACATCCAGTTTTCCTTTTCTTATGAGTGTGGATGATGAAAATTAATATCTGATGATGACACATTAGCATCACGCACGTAGCAGCCATTGCATTTGATTTAGGATACCCCTCAAAAATAATGCAGCCGAAAAATGACACCGTGGAACGACGATGTTGCGCTCTCTCTGTCTCTCTGTCTCTGTCTCTGTCTCTGTCTCTCTCTCTCTCTCTCACTCTCACTCTCTTTCTCCCTCACTCTCTCTGTCTCTCTCCCTCCCCTCTTCTCTCTCTGTCTCTCTCCCTCTGTGTGTGTGTGTGTGTGTGTGTGTGTGTGTGTGTGTGTGTGTGTGTGTGTGTCTACCTCCCTCTCCCTCTCTCTCCGTCTCTCTCTGTGTCTCTCTCCCCCCTCTCTCTCTCTCTGTCTCTCTCCCTCTGTGTGTGTGTGTCTCTCTCTCTGTCTCTCCCTCCCTCTCTCTCTCTCACACTCTCTCTGTCTCTCTCTCTCCCTCCCTCCCCCCCTCTCTCTGTCTCTCTCTCTCTCTGTGTCTGTCTTGTCTTTCTGTCTTGCCTCTCAGCCTGCCTATCTCTCTCAAGTAAATTTTAGTACCTCTCTCTCTCTCCTTTCTGTGTGTGTGTGTGTGTGTGTGTGTCCCTCCCTCTCTCTCCCTATGTCTCTCTCTCACTCTCTGTCTCTCTCTCTCTCCCCCCCTCTCTCTGTCTCTCTCTCTCTTTCTCTCTGAAGTCATGCTGAAGTAACAAACAGCACCACTAGGGTCGCAATACAATCACGGTAATTTATCAGTTTGTCAGTCTGTTTGTCTGTCTGTCTGTCTAACTATCTCTGTCTGTCTGTCGGTCTGTCATGTTGCTAAAAGACACAGACATGATCGCTACGACCACAATACCATCACGGCAGTTAATCAGTTATTTCTTTTTGTCTGTCTGTTTGTCTGTCTGTCTGTCTGTCTTTTGGTGAAGACACAAACATCATCACATCAGCAACAATACCATCGCGGCAATTTATCAATTATTTCTGTCTGTCTGTCCTTGCTGAAGACACAAACATCATCACATCGGCAACAATACCATCGCGGGAATTTATCAATTATTTCTGTCTGTCTGTCCTTGCTGAAGACACAAAGATGATCACAGCGGCCACAATACCATCACGGCGATTTATCAATTATTTCTGTCTGTCTGTCTGTCTGTCCTTGCTGAAGACACAAACATGATCACAGCGGCCACAATACCATCACGGCGATTTATCAATTATTTCTGTCTGTCTGTCTGTCTGTCCTTGCTGAAGACACAAAGATGATCACAGCGGCCACAATACCATCACGGCGATTTATCAATTATTTTTGTCTGTCTGTCTGTCTGTCCTTGCTGAAGACACAAACATCATCACATCGGCAACAATACCATCGCGGGAATTTATCAATTATTTCTGTCTGTCTGTCCTTGCTGAAGACACAAACATGATCACAGCGGCCACAATACCATCACGGCGATTTATCAATTATTTCTGTCTGTCTGTCTGTCTGTCCTTGCTGAAGACACAAACATGATCACAGCGGCCACAATACCATCACGGCGATTTATCAATTATTTCTGTCTGTCTGTCTGTCTGTCCTTGCTGAAGACACAAACATGATCACAGCGGCCACAATACCATCACGGCGATTTATCAATTATTTCTGTCTGTCTGTCTGTCCTTGCTGAAGACACAAAGATGATCACAGCGGCCACAATACCATCACGGCGATTTATCAATTATTTCTGTCTGTCTGTCTGTCTGTCCTTGCTGAAGACACAAACATGATCACAGCGGCCACAATACCATCACGGCGATTTATCAATTATTTCTGTCTGTCTGTCCTTGCTGAAGACACAAACATGATCACAGCGGCCACAATACCATCACGGCAATTTATCAATTATTTCTGTCTGTCTGTCTGTCTGTCCTTGCTGAAGACACAAACATGATCACAGCGGCCACAATACCATCACGGCGATTTATCAATTATTTCTGTCTGTCTGTCTGTCTGTCCTTGCTGAAGACACAAACATCATCACAGCGGCCACAATACCATCACGGCGATTTATCAGTTATTTCTGTCTGTCTGTCTGTCTGTCCTTGCTGAAGACACAAAGATGATCACAGCGGCCACAATACCATCACGGCGATTTATCAATTATTTCTGTCTGTCTGTCTGTCTGTCCTTGCTGAAGACACAAAGATGATCACAGCGGCCACAATACCATCACGGCGATTTATCAATTATTTCTGTCTGTCTGTCTGTCTGTCTGTCCTTGCTGAAGACACAAAGATGATCACAGCGGCCACAATACCATCACGGCGATTTATCAATTATTTCTGTCTGTCTGTCTGTCTGTCCTTGCTGAAGACACAAAGATGATCACAGCGGCCACAATACCATCACGGCGATTTATCAATTATTTCTGTCTGTCTGTCTGTCTGTCCTTGCTGAAGACACAAAGATGATCACAGCGGCCACAATACCATCACGGCGATTTATCAATTATTTCTGTCTGTCTGTCTGTCTGTCCTTGCTGAAGACACAAAGATGATCACAGCGGCCACAATACCATCACGGCGATTTATCAATTATTTCTGTCTGTCTGTCTGTCTGTCCTTGCTGAAGACACAAACATGATCACAGCGGCCACAATACCATCACGGCGATTTATCAATTATTTCTGTCTGTCTGTCTGTCTGTCCTTGCTGAAGACACAAACATGATCACAGCGGCCACAATACCATCACGGCGATTTATCAATTATTTCTGTCTGTCTGTCTGTCTGTCTGTCCTTGCTGAAGACACAAAGATGATCACAGCGGCCACAATACCATCACGGCAATTTATCAATTATTTCTGTCTGTCTGTCTGTCTGTCTGTCCTTGCTGAAGACACAAACATGATCACAGCGGCCACAATACCATCACGGCGATTTATCAATTATTTCTGTCTGTCTGTCTGTCTGTCCTTGCTGAAGACACAAAGATGATCACAGCGGCCACAATACCATCACGGCGATTTATCAATTATTTCTGTCTGTCTGTCCTTGCTGAAGACACAAACATGATCACAGCGGCCACAATACCATCACGGCGATTTATCAATTATCTCTGCTGCGGGGAACATCGAACTGGCGCATGCGTAGAGCTCTGCACATAATTGTGCAGCAGCAATTAAAGCGTTAACGAGGGAACATTGAAAAAAAAAAAAAAAAAAAAATGGTGCGTGCATTGGGTTTGTCTGTCTTGTCTTGTGCGCCTCTCTCTCTCTCTCTCTCCATCAAAATCTTTGTGCCAACACACACACACACACACACACACACACACACACACACACACACACACACACACACACACACACACACACACACACCATTGCGACAGATACATAAATCGACCGTGTAATCCCAGTAACGATTTTGTTGTTGTTGTTGTTGTTACGTTTTGTTGTTTATTTTCATCGTCATCACAATCACATCGGACCAGCCAGTTGAGCAATCGTGGTAACCCTACAGCCATGCAAGATTACACACACACACACACACACACAGTTCACCACGCCAACCACCACCGAAGTTGAAAGGCTGCGATTGGTGTGTTGTTGGCGTTGCCAGGACGACAGGACGACCAGGCAATCCAATCAAACGGCAGCACGTGGGGCCCCCCGCGCTGGCCAACCCCACTCGATTATAGGGCGGAAAGACGTCACGGCGCGAGACTGTGATATTAGCCAATCAACTGCCGGGCCCCTAAATCTGTCCCAGACAGAAAAAAAAGAAGAAAAAAGTGGATGCCCGATTGTTTTGGTGGAGAAGAGATTTTGGGAAGGGGGAAGGGTGGTGATTGTGTGTGTGTGGAGTGGGGGGGGGGGGGGGGGGGGGGGGGGGGGGGATAGGTGAAGAGGAAAGGGAGATGTTTGTTTGGGGAGGGGAGAAAATTTTGGGTTGAGACTGGCTCACGGACGTATATGACAAGTCCGTGAACTGGCCCATTGACTTGGGGTTGGGTTGGGGCAGACCTTTGACTGGAAGGGGGAGGGAGTTGCGTTGGGGCATACCATTCATTGACTGTGGGGGTGGGGGGAAAGGTTGGGTTGGGGCAGACCATTGACTGGAAGGGGGAGGGAGTTGGGTTGGGGCATACCATTCATTGACTGTGGGGGTGAGGGGTGGGAGGAAGGTTGGGATGGGGCAGACCATTGTCTGTGGGGGTGGGGGGTGGGGGGAAAGTTGGGTTGGGGTAGACCATTGTCTAGGGGAGGGGGTTGGGTTGGGGCAGACCATTGTCTGTGGGGGTGGGGGGAAAGTTGGGTTGGGGTAGACCATTGTCTAGGGGAGGGGGTTGGGTTGGGGCAGACCATTGATGGAGGGTGGGGGGTGGGAAGAAAGGTTGGGGCAGACCATTGTCTAGGGGAGGGGGTTGGGTTGGGACAGACCATTGATGGAGGGGGGGGGGGGGGTGTGGGAAGAAAGGTTGGGGCAGACCATTGTCTAGGGGAGGGGGTTGGGTTGGGACAGACCATTGATGGAGGGGGGGGGGGGGAAGAAAGGTTGGGGCAGACCATTGTCTAGGGGAGGGGGTTGGTTTAGGACAGACCATTGATGGAGGGTGGGGGGTGGGAAGAAAGGTTGGGGCAGACCATTGTCTAGGGGAGGGGGTTGGGTTGGGACAGACCATTGATGGAGGGGGGTGGGGGGTGTGAGGGGGGGAGGTGGGAGTTGAGTTGGTCTAGGCCAATGACTGGGGGTAAGTGAGGGGAGCAGCGACAAGACACTGAGTGGACAGTGAGAAAGGACCTGTCTTATACCACACTTTCACCACCAGAATGACAAGACATCCAGATGGACAGTGAGAAAGGACCTGTCTTATACTACACGGTCACCACCAGAACGACAAGACATCCAGATGGACAGTGAGAAAGGACCTGTCTTATACTACACTGTCACCACCAGAACGACAAGACATCCAGATGGACAGTGAGAAAGGACCTGTCTTATACTACACGGTCACCACCAGAATGACAAGACATCCAGATGGACAGTGAGAAAGGACCTGTCTTATACCACACTTTCACCACCAGAACGACAAGACATCCAGATGGACAGTGAGAAAGGACCTGTCTTATACCACACTTTCACCACCAGAATGACAAGACATCCAGATGGACAGTGAGAAAGGACCTGTCTTATACCACACTTTCACCACCAGAATGACAAGACATCCAGATGGACAGTGAGAAAGGACCTGTCTTATACCACACTTTCACCACCAGAATGACAAGACATCCAGATGGACAGTGAGAAAGGACCTGTCTTATACTACACGGTCACCAGTGAGAAAGGACCTGTCTTATACTACACGGTCACCAGTGAGAAAGGACCTGTCTTATACTACACGGTCACCAGTGAGAAAGGACCTGTCTTATACTACACGGTCACCAGTGAGAAAGAACCTGTCTTATACAACACGGTCACCAGTGAGAAAGAACCTGTCTTATACTACACGGTGAGAAAGGACCTGTCTTATACTACACGGTCACCAGTGAGAAAGAACCTGTCTTATACTACACGGTGAGAAAGGACCTGTCTTATACTACACGGTCACCAGTGAGAAAGAACCTGTCTTATACTACACGGTCACCAGTGAGAAAGAACCTGTCTTATACTACACGGTCACCAGTGAGAAAGAACCTGTCTTATGCTACACGGTCACCAGTGAGAAAGGACCTGTCTTATACTACACGGTCACCAGTGAGAAAGGACCTGTCTTATACTACACGGTCATCAGTGAGAAAGGACCTGTCTTATGCTACACGGTCATCAGTGAGAAAGGACCTGTCTTATACTACACGGTCACCAGTGAGAAAGAACCTGTCTTATACTACACGGTCACCAGTGAGAAAGAACCTGTCTTATACTACACGGTCACCAGTGAGAAAGGACCTGTCTTATACTACACGGTCACCAGTGAGAAAGGACCTGTCTTATACTACACTGTCACCAGTGAGAAAGGACCTGTCTTATACTACACGGTCACCACCAGAACGACAAGACATGCAGATGGACAGTGAAGAAAGGACCTGCTTTATACTACACTGTCACCACCAGAACGAGACATGCAGATGGGCATTGAGAAAGGACCTGTCCAACACTACACTGACACGACTAGAGAACGACAGCATGTTTTAGATGGGCATGGAGAATGCGCCATCCTTTTTTTTTTGTGTGCGTGTGGGGAGGGAGGGAGGGAGGGGTTAGGGGAGGGGTGCTGGGGTGGGCGCCCTAGGTATGTAATGTCGCGCCATGGAAATGGTCTGAGCTGTGTTCAACAAGGGCGGGGCTTAACGAACGGTCCTACAGTAGTACATGTGTGCAGACTACCTTCACAGCAAGAGAGAGAGAGAGAGATGGGGGGGGGGGGGGGGGGGGGGGGAAGACAGATGTAGGGGAGCTGAAAGTGGGGGTTGAAATCGAGAGCTTGGAGACGGGCGCAATAGCCGAGTGGTTAAAGCGTTGGACTGTCAGTCTGAGGGTCCCGGGGTTCGAATCACGGTGACGGCGCCTGCTGGTGGGTAAAGGGTGGAGATTTTTCCGATCTCCCAGGTCAACATATGTGCAGACCTGCTAGTGCCTGAACCCCCTTCGTGCGTATATATGCAAGCAGAAGATCAAATACGCACGTTAAAGATCCTGTAATCCATGTCAGCATTTGGTGGGTTATGGAAACAAGAACATACCCAGCATGCACACCTCGAAAACGGAGTATGGCTGCATACATGGCGGGGTAAAAAACGGTCATACACGTAAAGGCCCACTTGTGTACATACGAGTGAACGTGGGAGTTGCAGCCCACGAACGCAGAAGAAGAAGAAGAGAGCTTGGACGAAGACCAGATAGATAGATCGATAGAGAGAGAGAGAGAGAGAGAGAGAAACAGAAACACGCCTGTCCACCCACCCACACACACAATCAGCGGTGAGAGAGAGAGAGAGAGAGTTGTGGGGTAGGGGGGCCTGGGGGGTGGGGGGTGGGGGTCTGGGTTGGGGGGGGGGGGGGGGGGGGAAACAGTTATTTATGTATCAGTCGGGTCGGCCGTGAAACGATCGCTCACTGGTTTGGTTTAGTTGTGAAGGCAACAGGTACACACTTCCATCCCCGCAACTAGCATCTGCAGGGACAGCCAGCCAGACGACTGGTAGGCGGCGAACTTGACATGGCCGGGCGGAGAATTCCTCCGCTGGAATGTTGTGTGGAGCGTGAAGTGCACTGGCTGTTTGGGGCGAACTACCTTCCATCCAAGTCGTCGACCTTTAAAAATAAAAAAATAAAAAGAGAGAGAGAGAGAGAGAGAGAAGAAGAAGAAGAAAAAAAAGACGATCTGTTGGGTGACAGTGTCAGTCACACGTGACGTTAGCGAGCCGTGTTCTGTCAAGCTGAACGAACGGTTAGTTGTCTTAAAAGTAAGAACTCTCTCTCTCTCTGTGTGTGTGTGTGAAAGAGAGAGAGAGAGAGAGAGAGAGAGAGAGAGAGAGAGACACCATCTTCGGGAGCCTCTTGCTCTGTACTTGACTTAAAGGGGCTGACTGGCTGTCCGGCGTGACGTTGTTGTAGGACACGGTCCTCCTGTTTCCCGCTGCTGCTGTCAGGGGCTTTCGGTCAGAACGAGGGGCGTCACCCTACATCATCATCATGATAAAAGAAAACGACAAAACAAACAAAAAAGCAAAACAACAGTAAGAACAGTTTGTTTCAGTAGCTCAAGGAGGCGTCACTGCGTTCGGACAAATCCATATACGCTACACCACATCTGCCAAGCAGATGCCTGACCAGCAGCGTAACCCAACG
>NC_134903.1:6319094-6321594 GCF_041734735.1 Babylonia areolata | reverse complement strand
ACAAAATTGGAATGAATTACCTGTAATCTGTAATTACCTGTAATCTCCTGTCAGACGGCACACAGGAAGACAAAAACGACGAGGTTGTCAGTCCTTAGAATAAAGCTTTATAATTTATAATACGTTTTTTTTTTGTTTTGTTTTTTTTGCGGGTGGTGGTGGTTGGAAGGTTCGACGTGAAAACTTGGTTGCGTTCAGGAGTGCCATCTGTGTGACCGTGGTCAGGCGGCTCCCTCGTTCAGCCAACGTCAAGTGACAGTTTTGCAGCGCTACGTTTCCCTTCTGCATTCTCATGTTCTGGCAGCTCAGGAAGACGGGTTTTTTTGTGTGTTTTTGTTGTTGTTGTTGTTGTTGTTGTTTTTTTCACTACTCGCCCACCCCTTCCTTTTGTCGTTCTGGAACACTAAACTCACAGAAGATGTGGGTCAAAGAGTGTTCTAGACAGGTCCTTCTCAGCACACACACACAGACACAGACACACACACACACACACACACACACACACACACACACACACAGAGAAATGTATAGAAGCTTAGGAGATAACCCCCTCACCCCCTGTCCCCACCACTCCCCCGCCCTCCCGTCTGGGACGAACAAAGGAAGACATCAGCAGGGGGAATGCTCATACAGAATTTTTTTTATAATTATTTTAATTTCTAATTAAAAAAAAAAATCAAAAAAATCTAACAGCCTGCGTAGTCTGGGAGACGGGGTGGGGTTGGAGGAGTGGAGTCAGGGAGGAACTATATTTGGAACAATATATTTCCTGACTTGGCCAGCGAGACACAGGCCACCAGCCTTTCGGTCAGTGAGAAACGCAGGCTGTAATCCTTTCAGCCAATCAGACACAGGCTGTAATCCTTTCAGCCAGTCAGACACAGGCTGTAATCCTTTCAGCCAATCAGACACAACGCTGTAATCCTTTCAGCCAGTCTGACATATGCTGTAATCCTTTCAGCCAATCAGACACAAGGCTGTAATCCTTTCAGCCAATCAGACACAGTCTGTAATCCTTTCAACCAATCAGACACAAGGTTGTAATCCTTTCAACCAATCAGACTCGGGATGTAATCCTTTCAACCAATCAGACACAAGGCTGTAATCCTTTCAGCCAATCAGACACAAGGCTGTAATCCTTTCAACCAATCAGACTCGGGATGTAATCCTTTCAACCAATCAGACACAAGGCTGTAATCCTTTCAACCAATCAGACACAAGGCTGTAATCCTCTCAACCAATCAGACTCGGGATGTAATCCTTTCAACCAATCAGACACAAGGCTGTAATCCTTTCAACCAATCAGACACAAGGCTGTAATCCTTTCAACCAGTCAGACTCGGGATGTAATCCTTTCAACCAATCAGACACAAGGCTGTAATCCTTTCAACCAATCAGACTCGGGATGTAATCCTTTCAACCAATCAGACACAAGGCTGTAATCCTTTCAGCCAGTCTGACATATTCTGTAATCCTTTCAGCCAATCAGACACAGTCTGTAATCCTTTCAGCCAATCTGACGCAGGCCGTAATCCTTTCAACCAATCAGACACAGTCTGTAATCCTTTCAGCCAGCCACAAGGCTGTAATCCTTTCAGCCAATCTGACGCAGGCCGTAATCCTTTCAACCAATCAGACACAGTCTGTAATCCTTTCAGCCAGCCACAAGGCTGTAATCCTTTCAGCCATTCAGAAAGTCTGTAATTCTTTCAGCCAATCAGACACAAGGCTGTAATCCTTTCAGCCAATCAGAAAGTCTGTAATTCTTTCAGCCAATCAGACACAAGGCTGTAATCCTTTCAACCAATCAGACACAAGGCTGTAATCCTTTTTTCAGCCAATCAGACACAGTCTGTAATCCTTTCAGCCAATCTGACGCAGGCCGTAATCCTTTCAACCAATCAGACACAGTATGTAATCCTTTCAGCCAGCCACAAGGCTGTAATCCTTTCAGCCAATCAGAATGTCTGTAATTCCTTCAGCCAATCAGACACAAGGCTGTAATCCTTTCAGCCAATCAGAAAGTCTAATTCTTTCAGCCAATCAGACACAAGGCTGTAATCCTTTCAACCAATCAGACACAAGGCTGTAATCCTTTCAGCCATCCTGGCAAAGGCTGTAATCCTTTCAACCAATCAGACACAGACTGTTATCCATTCAACCAAATCAGACACAAGGCTGCAATCCTTTCAACTAATTAGACTCAGGTTGTAATCCTTTCAAGCAATCAGACACAAGGCTGTAATCCTTTCAGCCAATCAGACAGGCTGTAATCCTTTCAACCAATCAGACACAAAGCTGTAATCCTTTCAGCCAATCAGACAAAAGGGCGTAATCCTTTCAGCCAATCAGACACAGGCTGTAATCCTTTCAGCCAATCAGACACAGGCTTTGAGCGTTTCGGCCAGTTTACTCTTTGTTAGAATTTTGGACGTTCAGTCTTGAGGCACCAGAGTTCGATCCCAGCATCTGCGACCTTGGGATTAGATTGAGGGTGGAG
>NC_134903.1:6301594-6304094 GCF_041734735.1 Babylonia areolata | reverse complement strand
GGTCTGGTTTGGGTGGGGTGGTGGGGTGGAGACGAGTGGTTCACAATGGGAATGCTTGCGTTCTTGCTTCGTTTTTTTTGTTTTGTTTGTTTTTCTTCTTCTTCTTCTTCCATATGTTTGTCTTTGTGTGTGTGTGTGTGTGTGTGTGTGTGTGTGTGTGTGTGTGTGTGTTGTTGTTGTTGTAGTTGTTGTTGTTGCTTCTTTTCTCCATCTCCACCTTTATCTCTGTCTCTCTGTCTCTGTCTCTGTCTCTCTCTCTCTCTCTCTCTCACTCTTTTCTCTCTCTCTCTCTCTCTCTCTCTCTCTCTCTCTCTCTCTCTTCTCTCTGTCTTTTCTTTCCTCCGTGGTTCGTCGTTATCTCATCTTTTCTTCCTTTCTTTCCTTCGCCTTCGCGCGCGCGCGCGCTCTACTCGTGTGTGTGTGTTTATTTCTCTTGATTACCGTACTTTGCTCGGCCTGTTTGACGTGTGAGCTCAGACGTAACTTGAGAGAGAGTTAAGAGGAAACGGAGGTGTTGTGAGGGGGGGAGGGTATAGGAGGTAGAGTGCACAAGTTGTGGGGGTGAGATGGTGAGCACGTTTGTCTGGCGCGCGATAGCCGAGTGGTTTGTTAAAGCATTGGACTTTTCTTCAGTCTGAGGGTCCCTGGTTCGAATGTCGGGTGACGGCGCCTGGTGGGTAAAAAGGGTGAAGATTTTTTTTCCCCCCCGATCCCTCGCATGCTTACACAGTAATTCCGCCCCCCCCCCCCCCCGGAACACCCCCCCATCGCACCCCCCGTCCCCCCTCCACACTGGGTTTTTTTTTTTTCCTACCCTCGTCTAATATCACTTACAGTGAAAAGACGTTAAACTAAAGAACGAACGAACGAACGACCTGCTTAGTGCCTGAACCCCCTTTCGTGTGCATACGGCAAGCAGAAGATCAAATACGCGCGTTAAAGATCCTGTAATCCATGTCAGCGTAACGGCGGATTATGGAAACAAGAAGACACCCAGCATGCACCCCCCCCCCCCCCCGAAAACGGAGTATGCCTGCCTACATGGCGGGGTAAAAACGGTCATACACGTGAAAGCCCACTCGTGTACATACGAGTGAACGTGGGAGTTGCAGCCCACGAACGCAGAAGAAGTCTGCAGCTACAGTGTTCGTGAGAGTTCGGATCCTGTTCTGGCTGTCACGACCCCACGCCCCACCCCCGTCACTCCGCTTGAAATCCATACTGACCGCCTGGTCCGTTAGGATGAGACGAGAAACTGAGGTTCCGTGTGTACACGAGTTCTTGACACACTGAAAAAAACCCCCAAAACAAAAATAAAAAAACAAAAAAACAATGAAACAAACACAACACAACAAACAAAGAAAACACAAAAACAAACAAACAAGCAAAACACAACACAACAAGCAACAAACAAACAAACAAACAAACAAAACAAAACACAACAAACAAACAAACAAACATAGATCATGGCAACATACATTGTTTTGTCCTCTTGTCAAAGTTATGTCGGAGAAATCCACTCTTGCAGGTACACTAATATTTATAATTTTATTTATTTTTTGTATGCATGCGCTCAAAGCCTGACATTATTTATAATAAGCGCCGTTTAAAAGTTATACCGCTGGTCAGCACCCGCCCTGGTGGCTGTGGTGCAGCGTCCATCTGTATGGGTTTGTCCGAACGCTGGGACGTCTCTTTGAGAAACTGAAACTGGTCGCTCGTCGTCGTCATCATCATCATCATCATCATCATCATGTCTCTCTCTCTCTCTAGACTGTCACATTTTCTGTTTCATCACATTTTGCTCTGACCAGTCCAACGTCCGTCTTGATGTCACTTAAATCATTCCTCATTGATGACAGACCCGTTTCAAGAAGAAGAAGAAGAAGGAAGAAGAAGATGAATGAGGAATAAGAAGATGATGAAGAAGAAGATGATGAAGAAGATGATGATGATGATGATGATGATGTTGATTCCGTAACAAAGACTCTCTCTCTCTCATTGCACAACAAAACAACAACAAATATGTTGTGTTTGTTTCGTTGTATATATATATATATATATATATATATATATATATATATATATATATATATATATATATATATATTTATATACACTTTTGTCATGAATGCGAGTGTTATGATTATGTACCTGCAAATGTTAACTGTGAAACTGAGTGTATTTGAATGTCATGTTTCTGTTCATAATTAGAACTTTTTTGTTATTTTGTGAACATTTTGATATAATTTCTCTTTTCCCAGAGGGCTGGATGTACACACACACACACACACACACACACAACACACACAAAAGCATCTACATGCTTGCTCCACTTCCGTCACATTAGTGTAGTGTGTGTAACGTGTAGGCGTGTGTGGTGGTGGTGGTGGTGGTGGTGGCGGGGGGCGTGGGGGGTGGAGGGAGGGGATTTGAGTGCAAGCTTGCTGTGTGTATGCATGCATGCATGTCGGCACACACAGCACGCCGCCCTGTGGTT
>NC_134903.1:6286594-6289094 GCF_041734735.1 Babylonia areolata | reverse complement strand
CTGGTGAGAAACTGGCTTGATTCAAATCGCCCGCATTTATAGTCCGGTTCAGGCTTTAAGGCAGTCAGTGTTGGGAACGCCCCCCCCGTCCCCCCTCCAGCCCCCCACCCCCCTCACACCCCCCTATTTCCCCTTCCCCACTGAAGAAAGGCCTATTAGCGCCCCGCCCCCTAGAGGCTTCAGCAACACTTAACTAAGAGCCAATGCGATGTTGTCTCCTGTGGGCTGAAGGTCATGTATGAGATAGTCAGTCGAGTTCGACAATGACCATGAGAACAGCAGAGGAGGTAACTGCTGTCCTGACTCTCTGGGCGAGACTTTTGATTACAGTGGTGAGTGTCGTGTTGTGCCCAATACAAGTTACATCCCCACTCTCTCGGTCAAGAGGGTTTTAGTAGGACAGTCGGCGTTGGGGATGGTCCCCCCCCCCCCCCCCCCCCCCCCGAAAAAGGTCAACTAGCCCCCAAGGCTGCAGCACTAAGAGCCAATGAAATGTCGTCTCCTAGGGGTTGGGAGGAGTTAATAGTCCTTCACAAAAGAACGTTGTGAATGAAATCCCGTTGCAGTGGAGAAACCATTGATCATAATATATATATATATATATATATCTACAGCTTTCACTTTTCTTGTTGGCCCACTCAAAACGGATGTCAGAGTCTCTGATATTATAAATGTTATAAGACGAGCGTCAAGCCGCTGAGAGTGTCATGGAAATATGCATCCCCCCCCCCCCCCCCCCCCCCCCCCACCCCCCTTCCCCCTCCCCACTTCCCCCGTCGATATGTGAATAAATCTCGCTGGATCCATTGCTTCCAGCAGTGAGTTTGGAAGTTTGCTTCCATCATCCCCCCCCCACTCCCCCAGCCCCAGCCCCCCCCCCCCCCCCCCACCCCACACACACACACCCTTTTTTTTCCATCCCCGAGAGAGAGAAAAGAACAACAAACAAACGAAGAATAATTTGGTTCAAAACAGAATTTCGTGCTTTGGGGGACATGTTGCCACCACTCAACAGCTCATTTCAGGAAACACATTAAAATCATAGCAAGGGTCTAAAGTATCATAATATCAAAAAAAAAAATGGACGAAATTTTCCACACAGAAAAAAAAAGGGGGGAAAAAAGAAAAAAAAACAACAACACACGTACATCTCATAGAATGCATTATTGATTTATAATCCCGCCTCGCCCCGCCACCCCCCCCCCCCCCCCCCCCCCGCCCCCCCTTTTTTTTTCCGGGGTGGGGGGAGGGTGCGGGGGGGGGGGGGGGGATGTCTTTCCCACTTCTACCGCCCGCACGAGAATCGCATATACCAGAGCCCTGTATTATACTTCATCTCTTTCCCCTCATGTCTTTCTCTGTGTCTTTCTGTCTCTCTCTAGGCCCCCCCCCCTCCCCCCTAAACTCCCCCCCCCCCATCCCTCCTCTCTCTCTCTCTCTCTGTCTCTTTCTCTCTGTCTCTTGTCTTTTTGTGTCTGTCTGTCTGTCACTCTTTGCCACTCTCTTTCTATGTTCTCTCTTTCTCTCTCTGTGCATCTCTCACTCTTTGTCATTCTCTCTCTCTATGTCACTCACTCTCTCTCTCTCTCTCTCTCTCTCCCTCTGTCCCTCTCTTTGTCACCCACTCACTGTCTACCCTCTCACTATCACCCATATCTATGTCTGTCTCTTTCAGTCTCTGTCCGTGTCTGTCTGTCTGTCTGTCTCTCACTCTAACCTTCTCCATCTTTGTCACTATCCCTATGTCTGTCTCTTTCAGTCTCTGTCCGTGTCTGTCTGTTTGTCTCTCTCTCTAACCCTCTCTATCTTTGTCACTATCCCTATCTATGTCTGTCTCTTTCAGTCTCTGTCCGTGTCTGTCTGTTTGTCTCTCTCTCTAACCCTCTCTATCTTTGTCACTATCCCTATCTCTGTCTGTCTCTTTCAGTCTCTGTCCGTGTCTGTCTGTCTGTCTGTCTCTCTCTCTAACCTTCTCCATCTTTGTCACTATCCCTATCTATGTCAGTCTCTTTCAGTCTATGTCCGTGTCTGTCTGTTTGTCTCTCTCTCTAACCCTCTCTATCTTTGTCACTATCCCTATCTCTGTCTGTCTCTTTCAGTCTCTGTCCGTGTCTGTCTGTCTGTCTGTCTGTCTCTCTCTCTAACCCTCTCTATCTTTGTCACTATCCCTATCTATGTCAGTCTCTTTCAGTCTATGTCAGTGTCTGTCTGTCTGTCTGTCTCTCTCTCTAACCCTCTCTATCTTTGTCACTATCCCTATCTATGTCAGTCTCTTTCAGTCTCTGTCCGTGTCTGTCTGTCTGTCTGTCTCTCTATCTAACCTTCTACATCTTTGTCACTATCCCTATCTATGTCTCTGTGTCTGTCTCTTTCAGTCTATGTCCGTGTCTGTCTGTCTCTCTCTCTATCCCTCTCTATCTTTGTCACTATCCCTATCTATGTCTGTCTCTTTCAGTCTCTGTCCGTGTCTGTCTGTCTTTCTGTCTGTCTCTCTAACCTT
>NC_134903.1:6276594-6279094 GCF_041734735.1 Babylonia areolata | reverse complement strand
AGTAAGTTGTGAGCACATGCAGGATATTCCATTAGACATAGTTATGGACTGCGAACTTTAAAGCATTCATATATATATATATGTATTTTGCCAGTTCTGGTTGGAAATAATTTTGTGGCAACAGAGAACTCGGCCTTTGGATTATTGTGTTGCCAGTGCCGTCTGGTCAATGATTCGAAGACTGGGAATTAACTGTCACAAGTAGGCGAGATCTCAAGTCAGAGTACACACACTACACTTGTCCAGAAAATGCAGTTCATCCTCTATAACTCCACATCAGTGATTTACATAGCCGGTCTTTCCTAGTTACGTTGTTGTGGTGACGTCCACGCTCAATTTCAAGTTCATGTGCACTTATTCGCAATCGACATAGTGCTCCTCTGTGTGTGTGTGTGTGTGTAGTGTGGGTTAGTATAGAGGAAGACGGTACTGGGGAGAGAAGGAATGCTTGAGGACTTGAGGACTTGACTACTAGTAGACTTGTGTTCTTCAGCAGGGGCTAAGGTGCCAGACAGCAGCGCCACTCGCTCTCTCTCTCGATGGCTCCCGTAATAAACTGCTGCTGCTGCTGCTATCTATCGTTTGTGCCGACAGGGTTCTGGCGATTGTGTGTGTGTGGGGTGGGGGTGGGGGCTGGGGGGTGGCGTATGTACATATGTTAGTGTTAGTGTTTGTTTGTGTGTCAGTGTGTGTGTGTGTTTGAGAGAGAGGGAGAGACAGTAAGAAAGAGAGAGAGAGAGAGAGAGTGTGTGTGTGTGTGTGCGCGCGCGTGTGTGTTCGCATGTCAGAGTGTGTGTGTGTGCGTGTGTGTGAGTAGGAGTGAGTGAATGAGTCACTGTGTGTGTGTGTGTGAGTGTGTGTGTGTGTGTGTGAGTGAGTGAGTAACTCTGTGTGTGTGTGTGTGTGTGTGAGTAACTCTGTGTGTGTGTGTGTGTGTGTGTGAGTGACTCTGTGTGTGTGTGAGAGAGTGACTCTGTGTGTGTGTGTGTGTGTGTGTGTGTGTGTGTGTGTGTGTGTGTGTGTGAGTGACTCTGAGTGTGTGTGTGTGTGAACGCGCGCACGCTCGCTCGCTCGCGGGGCTGGTATGTGAGCGTGGAGGCAGTCAGTTCAAAGAGCATACTATACCGAAGGACCTGGGAGAAATTTATACACACATCCATACACACTTTCTTTCTCTTTTTTCCCCGTTTCTTTTTTTTTTTTTTTTTTTGAGGCGGGGTCTGCCTTTTGATCAGATGAGCTGTCAGTGCCGTGAAGGTTTGGCCACAGACAACCCTCTCCATCTTTTATCACACAGCTCCTTGTCAGCTTCTTTCTTTTCTTTTCTTTTTTTTTCTTTTCCTTCTTTTCTTTTCTTTCTTTCTTTCTTTTTTTTCTTCTTTTTTTTTTTTTCCCGCAGCCAGGTTCTTAGGGGCATGTGTAGAGATTTAAACTAAAAAGCAAGCGTACGCTCCCACCCACACACCAACCCCCCTCCGCCCCTCTCGCCCTCTCTTTCCTTCCCCCACCCCCCCCTCGTCTTTCTCTCATTCTCTCTCTCTCTCTCTCCCCCCCCCCCCCCCCATCAGTCTCCCACACGCTATGGACACGAGACACAAGCGCCTTGTGACACAGTCTGCTGGGAAAAAAAAAGGAGGGAGGTGGGGGGTGGGGTTGTTTATTTACTTGTTGGTACGTTGTTTTGGCGGTGTTGCTTCGTTTTTGGTTTTGTGGTGAAGGGGGGTAGGGGGGGCAAGAGGTGGAGGGTGGGGGGGGGAGTTGGGAGTAGGGAGAGAGGATGGGTTAAGTCAGGGGTGGGGGTGGGGATGGGTGGGGAAGGGGTAGGGGGGAGGGAGGTGAGGGGAGTTGGGAGAGGATGGAGAAGGACAGGGGGTGGTGGGGGTGCACTTTTGGGGGGGTGGGGGGAAGTGGGTGGGAGTCGCGACATGGGCAGGGAAGCGTGGGGGGAGGGAGGGGGGGGGGGGGTTAAGATGAAAGTCCTGATTTTTTTTTTTTTTCCCCGTCTCTCTCTCTCCTGGGTCGGTAACAAAGTTGGGAGGCATAAATCGCACAGCGTGTAACACTTGTGTGAAAAAAGGCAGAAATAAAAAGAAAGAAAGGAGGGTTGAAAAGAAAGTAGGCGACATGCGTGAGTGGGGGTAGGGGGGGGGGGTAGGGGTGGAATGGGGTGGGGTTGGGGGGGGGAAATTAGTATGGATGATGATGTGATTTTTTTTTTTCTGCCCCCCCCCCCCCCCGAACCGAACAGGCGAAGTGAGTGATAAACTATTTCGCTTCTATTGTCATACCAAAAGCACGTCTTCTTCTTCAACTGCTTCTTTCTTTCTTTCTTTTTTTCTTTCTTTTTCAGTCAAACGTAAATGCGTTGCTTGGACTGTTATTAAAGAGGAGGCGCCGTGTGTGTGTGTGTGTGTGTGTGCGTGCGTGTGCGTGTGTGTGTGTGTGCGTGTGTGTGTGTGTGTGTGTGTGTGTGTGTGTGTGTGTCTGTCTGTGTGTGTGT
>NC_134903.1:6261594-6271594 GCF_041734735.1 Babylonia areolata | reverse complement strand
CTGCCAATGGTTGATCTACCGTAGTTATTACAGGAAAACAGTGCAGTGACACGTGGCGCAAACTTGGCAGTGGAGACACACACACACACACACACAGGAATGTCAGCTTAACAAACGCCGCGAGCAAAATGAAAGCTTGCCGTGAAGCCGCTAGCTGAGCGCTCGGCGACACATGTGAAGTCACCGATTCGCGCTGTACTGACGACGAGGAGCAAAATGGCTGCTTGAACACTTCCGCTGGCTTCAGTCAGCAAAAGGGGCTCAAAGAAGGCATGCGCTGTCCTCCTCACCTCACCTCAACCTCAGGCCCATAACGAAGTAGTCGTTGGGGGAAGCCTGAGGACCGCAGACGCAACCTCCCTTCTCCATCTGTCTCTGTCGGCAGCCGCTGGCAGCAGCTCACGTGTGTGGAGTCCGGTCCATTGTTTGGTGTTCTCATGCCAGTTCCTCCTCTTCTTCTCCCGCCCTCGATGGTGCCTTGCATGATTGTTTTGGACAAGCTGGTGTGTCGAGTGTTGTGTCCAAACCATATCAGCTTGCGTCTCTTCACAGTTGAAAGGAGAGGTTCCTGAGGTCCAGCAAGGTTCTTAATTCTGCTCCGTACATGTTCGTTGGTCCTGTGCTCGATCCAGGGAGTTTGATGGAGCTTCCTCAGGCATTTTATTCTCGAAGGCCTGGATCTTCCTTTCAGTTTCGGCCGTCATGTCGACGCTGTCCATGTATTTGAAAAGGCAACGGGTGGGGAGGCAGACAGACAAGACAAGACAAGACAAGACAAGATATAAGGACTAAAGGAAAGCCCGCCCCCTCCCCCTCCCCTTCCCAGGTCTCCAACATCCCACTCCCACCCCTACCCCCAAGCCCGATATCACGCCCCTCCACCCCTCCCTCTCCCCCCCCCCCACCCCCTCCCCCCAATCCCCCCCCTCTGCGCATTGCTGCCGATCGAGACTGGAGAGAGAGAGAGGGGTGGGTGGAGGTGGGGTGTTGGAGGCGTGGTGTGGGTGTGGGAGGGATATTGTCATGATAATATGAGACAGAGGTGTGTGTGTGTGTGTGTGATAGGGGGTAGCAGGTCGGATATGAGGATGATAATGACACAGATACCTGTTTGAGGAGAGTGGGGGTGGAGGGTGCACGTGCAGGTGCAAGCGATCGTGTCCAGTCACGTGACCGAGTCTCTGCTCCCCCAGCTGCCTTGGACCCCCACCCCCCGCCCCCCACCCACCTCCCTCCCACCTTCAACCAACCTCCCCTCTGTCTGTCTGTATGTCCCCCACCTCTCTCCCTCTCCCTCTCTCTCTCTCCCTTCTGTCCCTTTCCCTCTTTCTCTCTACGTCTATCTTTCTGTCTCTGTCTCTCTTTGTCCCCTACCACCATCTCTGTCTCTCTCTCTCTCTGTCTCTGTCTCTCTCTATCGCCCTCTTTATGTCTCTGTCTCGTCTCTATTTTTCTCTGTCTTTCTGTCCCCTCTGTCTCTCTCTCTCTCTCCGTCGCTCCCCCTCTCTCCCTCATTCTCACTCGCTTTTCTCCCTTTCTTTCTGTCAACCCCACCCCCCACCCCCATCCTCCCTCCCATCCCCTCCTTAACTACGCCCCCCTCCCTCACCCCCCTCTTTCGCCCCCTCCCCCCCTTCCCTCCCCCTTTAACATGGTTCTCTTTTTTGTGTGTGTGTGTGTGTGTGTGTGTGTGTGTGTGTGTGCAGGTTGTAAAATGTGTGTGTGTGTGTGTGTGTGTGTGTGCAGGTAGTAAAATGTGTGTGTGTGTGTGTGTGTGTGTGTGTGTGTGTGTGTGTGTGTAGGTTGTAAAATGTGTGTGTGTGTGTGCAGGTTGTGTGTGTGTGTGTGTGTGTGTGTGTGTGTGTGTGAGCTATGAAAAAAAAAAACTTAACTGGTTTGGCAAAGTGACAGAGAGACCCCGACAACGGCGATCAGAAGATCTCACTGAAAGCGAGCAAGCAAAGCTCACACACTCTCTCTCTCTCTCTGTGTGTGTCTAACCTCCTCTTTTCCAACCAGCTTTTTGACGATGTCAGCTGTGTGTGAGGGAGAGTTAAGTGAGAGAGTGTGACTGAGACAGGGTCGTCGTTCTTTTTTTTTCTTTCTTTGTGTGTGTGTGTGTGTGTGTGTGTGTGTGTCTGTGGACGGCCTACTGCTGAATAACTGCGGGTGTGTTGATGATTGTCGTTGTCGTCGTCAGTTGCTTTCTGGACAACCTGGACCGTGGAAGTATTTTGTGTTGGAGTGTGTTTTTTGTTTTTTTTTCTCGTCGTGGATGTGTGTCTCGACTTCTGCTACTGCTGCTGGACATACAAGGTTGGTTTGTTGATCGGGTGGTTATTATTATTATTTTTTTAATCTATTTATTTATTTATTTTATTTTATTTTATTTTTTTTATACCGATGTTCGCTTGTTTGTAGTTGTTTTTGTTTTGTTTTGGGGTTTGGGGATGGGGTGGGGTGGGGGTTATTTTCTGTCTCTGTTGCTGGCTCCTCTCTGTCTCTCTGTCTGTCTGTCTGTCTTCTTCTTCTCTCCCTCTGTTTTTTGTTTGTTTGTCTGTTTGTTTTTTGTGTGTTTTTTTGTTTGTTTGTGTGTGTGTGTGTGTGTGTGTGTGTGTGTGTGTCTGTCTGTCTGTCTCTTCGCTCCTCTGTCTCATATCTGTGTGTGTGTGTTTGTGTGTGTGTGTGTGTGTGTGTGTGTGTTCTGCTTTTTCGTAGTCGTCTCCCTCTCTCCCCCTCTCTCTCTCCCTCTCTCTCCCTCTCTCTCTCTCCCCCCCCCTCTCTCTCTGTCTCTATCTGTGTGTGTGTGTGTGTGTGTGTGTGTGTGTGGTGTCTTCTTTCTATCTTCTTCTTTCCGTTGTACGACTAACGTCGATTTGCCGATGACTCTGTCGTGGTTCATTCATGCTGGGTATTTTCGTGTCTCCACAACCCACCGAACACGGACATGTATTACAGGATCTTTAACGTGCGTGTTTGATCTTCTGCTTGCCATACACACCACACGCGAAGGGGGTCCAGGCACTAGCAGGTCTGCACATGTATTGACCTGGGGGGATCGGGAAAAAATCTCCACCCTTTTACCACGCACCAGGCGCCGTTACCCAGATTCGAACCCGGGACCCTCAGATTGAAAGTCCAACGCTTAAAACCACTCGGCTATTGCAGCCCGTCTGTGTCTGTCTGTCTGTCTGTCTGTCTCTTCGTTCCTCTATCTCATACTCTCTCTATTGGTATGTGTGTGTGTGTGTGTGTGTGTGTGTGTGTGAGAGAGAGAGAGAGAGAGAGAGAGAGAGAGAGAGAGAGAGAGAGAGAGAGAGAGAGAGAGAGAGTTTGCACCCATTCGTATGGGGCAATGGCCCGTACTAAAATAAGTCCGTATCCCCCTCTCCCTCCCTCCCTCCCTCCCTCTCTCTCTCTCTCTCTCTCTCAGTGTTTTTGCATCCATTAATATGGCTCATATTTAAATAAATCCGTATTCCCCCCCCCCCCGAACTCTCTCTCAGTCCCCCCCCTCTCTCTCTCTCTCTCTCTCTCAGTGTTTTTGCATCCCTTCGTATGGGGCAGTGGCCCGTACTTAGATAAATCCGTATCCGCCCCCCCCCCCTCCCCCTCACTCCCTCATCCTCCCTCTCTCTCTCTGTCTGTGTGAGTGTGTTTGCACCCGTTCGTATGGAGCAATGGTCTGTACTTAGATGAGTCCGTATCCCCCTCTCCCTCCCCCCATCTCTCTCATCCTCTCTCTCTCTCTCTCTCTCTCTCTCTCTCTCTCTCTCTCTCCCTGTCTGTCTGTCTGTCTGTCTGTCTTCCGCACACCACCTCTCTGCACACATTCTCGACATTACAGTGGATTAAATCAGTTCCTAAAAATCATCACGGATGTCGGCAAGCCTGAGTCTCCTGCAAGTTGTCTGCGACAGTGTGTGTGTGTGTGTGTGTGTGTGTGTGTGTGTGTGTGTGTGTGTGTGAGAGAGAGAGAGAGAGAGAGAGAGAGAGAATATTCCTGTTCTTGTTTGTTTGTGTCGGCAATATCCACAATTCTTCACTTTGTATTTTTCCGGATATATATATATATATATATATATATATAAATATAAGAATATATATATATATAAGACGGGGGAAAAAAAAAGTTGGCTAATAACAGTGTAACAGACATTCAACATTTCTTCCTAGACATGGGCGAAGAAAATTATTTGATGTAGGTAGAGTATATATATATATATATATATATTTACAATGTTATTTAAACAAATTTACAGCTTTTCCCTGTCTTGGGAACGAAACTGAATGGAAAAGAACACAGGTGAAAAAATGTGGGTGTTGCGTGTCTTTCTATTTCGCTTCTCCTCTTTTTTTTTTTTTTTTTTTTTTTTTTTTTTTAGTGGATGTCTGTAGCCTAACCCCGCCCCCCCCCCACCCCCACGCCCTTCCCCCCACACCCCACGACCCCTCCCCACCCTACCCCCTCTCCGCCCTTTCTCTTTTCACCCACCGCCTTCTGCCCAGGTCTCAGGTCTCACCTGTTCACCTCAGTGACTCTTTTCAGTGCTGGTGATCTCCGCTGATAGCATAGTCATACATTGTGAAGGGTCGGCCTCTTCAAAAAAAAACACACAAAAAAAACTGTCTGTCTGTCTCTGTCTCTGTCTCTCTCTCTGTCTCTGTTTCTCTCTCTGTGTCTCTCTGTCTGCCTGTCTCTCTCTCTCTCTCTCTCCTTATATATCTTTAGTGTATGGAGAAACAGCCAGATATCCCATAGTTTTGACTTCCACTGTTAAATGTATTCAATATTGGCTGAAAATAACTCAGATGGAAGAGCACAGATTACCCCATAAAGCTTATAGAATGCTATTAGATTTAGATAATAGAGGCAAGAGAAATTGGGTGTCTAATGTGAGAATGAAACTTTGTGAGTATGGTTTTGGTTTCGTATGGTTGAACCAAAGTGTCGGAGATATCAGTAATTTTAATCATGTATTTCGTAGAACATTAATTGATTGTAGATGGCAAAATTGGAACTCTCATATTCAGAATAGCGACAGATTTGATTTGTATCGAATGTTTTGTCATATACCTTATAATATGCCAGTTTATTTGTCAATGAGACTTGATAGACATCTGAAATGTACTTTGGCAAGGTTTAGATTAGGTGTTACTGAAATATGTACGCATTATTATCGATATCGAAAATCATGTGCCCAAAATTTGTTTTGTCCAATGTGTCAAGAATCTAAAGAAGATGAAGTTCACTTTGTGCTGTGTTGCCCAGTATTAAGAGATCTTAGAGAACAATTGATTCCACTTAAATACTGTCAACACCCTTGCTTGTTTAGACTTATCATGTTAATGTCATCAACAAATGAAAAGACTGTCAAGGAGTTCGCTCTATATCTGTATAAAGCACTCAAAAGGAGAAATGTATATGTTACATCATGAAGACTTTTGAATGTATGACTTTAGCATTTTACTGTATATCCCCCTTCAAAGGGGCTGTGGCCTATATGAATAAACCATCTCAATCTCAATCTCAATCTCCTTATATATCAGTTCCAGAAGTTTTTGCCTCTCTAATGTCCATGAAACAGTCAAATACCAAAGATATACATGAACTGGATAGCAAAATCATGAAGATTTCGGCACCAGCAATAACAGAGTCTCTTACCTACATTTTTAATCTCTGCATTGATAAAAAAAAAACTATTTTCCTGTATGTTTCAAACAGGCTAAAGTTTTTCCACTCTTCAAATCAGGTGATCCTTCTGATCCTTCTAACTACAGGTCTATATCTATACTATCGGTTCTTTCAAAACCACTTGAAAAGCATATCCAAAAACATATACTGTGTCACTTAAACAAATATCAATTGATTCACCCAGTACAGTCAGGTTTTAGAGAAAACCAATCTTGTCATCCTGCTCTGACGCAAATGATAGATAGATGGCTCTTAAATATAAATAATAGTAAATTTACAGGTGTTGTCTTCGTTGATTTTGCTAAAGCCTTTGACGTAATAAATCACTCTCTTCTCCTTAAGAAACTTGCTTGTTATGGCTTAGCTAAAAATACTTTACAATTTCTTTCTTCCTTCTTATCAGATCGACAACAGCTGGTCTGCATTAAATCTTCCAAATCAACTTTTCCAGAAATAAGGTATGGTGTACCACAAGGATCAATTCTTGGCCCCCTTCTTTTCTCCTTGTACATTAATGATTTGCCTCTTTATATCAAATCTAATTGTGAATTGTTTGCCGATGACAACTCCATACACTCCGACCACACATGCATTAAAGTTCTGACATCCAATTTACAAGACAGTGTGAACAGATTAGTTAAATGGACAGAACATAACCATATGTCTCTCAATGCTCAAAAAACTAAATGCATGTCTGTAACAACTCGACAGAAACGCCAGATAATGCCAACAAATTTTTTCAATATTTTCATTTCCAATGTTAAAATTGAAGAAGTCAAATCACACAAAGTTTTAGGTATTGTTATCGATAATGATTTATCATGGTCTGAACATATTACTTATTTATGTAAAAGGATGTCTCAAAAAGTATTCCAGTTATCAAAAATAAAACACTTTCTAAATACACATGCCCGTAAACAATTCTTTAATGCTCACATACAGTCGATAACAGATTATGCTTCTACTTTGTGGGATTCTACTAGCGCTAATACTCTAAAACCTCTTGTTAGATTATACAAACGTGCTTCGAAATTAGTTTTATTAAAGTCAAGTTCATTAACTCCTAATGATTATAGGTCACTTGATATCCTCCCACTGGAGCTAAAACTAGAATATAATAAGGCTGTTTTTATGCACAGAATAGTAAGCGGCAACGCACCTCCCTCAATTATAAATAACTTCCCAGTAAATAACATAAGACATGTACATAAGTTGCATATACCTCGTCCAAATCTTGATCTTTTTAAGTCCAGCCTAACATACAGCGGGGGAACGTATTGGAATAATTTACCATCACGTTTAAAAATATTACTAACCACAACAACTTTAAGCAAAATCTAAAAATGTACCTATTCACAAAAATTGACGTCACCTGAAATCCAGTATTGCTTTGAATATATTTTTGACAATTTCAAGATGTTATCTGCTATTGCAGAAGGTTTTCTGCATAGTCCAATTGGACATTTGTTATAGTTGTTACAGTTATTTGATGTTAGCGTTTCCTTCTATATTGTGCCTATGTCTCCCCTTTTAATGTCTTATTTTTTCCAGTGCTCTGTATCTTTACCCACCACACACACACACATACGCGCACACACACACACATACACACACATCATTCATCACCCTCTGCCCAGTACCGTTCCCACCACCACGCTCCGCCCTCCAGCACCCCCCACCCCCCTCTTTTTTTCCCCCGTCTAATATAACTTAAAAGACGTTAAACTGAAGACTATACACAGAAACACACACACGCACACGCGCGCGCGCACACACACACACACACACACACACACACACACAACACACACACACACACACACACACACACACACACACACACACACACGCCGCAGAAAGTCTCCGGCACGTGCCTGCGCGTGTATGTGTGTCTCCCCACGCGCCAAATGTTTACTCATACCCGCCGTGGCCAATAAGTGGTGTAGTGTTGGCAACCCTGGATCAGCGATACATGCGCGCTATCGACGACCCAAGCAGTACAAGTTGACGAATAGATATATATATATATATATATAGAGAGAGAGAGAGAAGAAGCGAGTTCTGTTGTGCCTGATGTTGGCAGGTTATATTTGGACAGCTCTAATTGGCTGAAAGTGCTGCGCTCGCGCGCGTGGACAAGAAAGAGAGAGAGAGAGAGAGAGTGACTGGTATGAATACATTTTCCAAAAGAAAAATTTGTGTGAGAGAGAGAGAGAGAGAGAGAGAGAGAGAGAGAGAGACAGACAGACAGACAGATAGAGAGACTGACAGACAGAGAGAGAGAGAGAGTGGATAAGTACAAAAGGATGCCAGTTTCTTATTCTGTCTTTTTTTTTTCTTCTTTTCTTTTCTTTTTTCTTTTTTTTTTTACCTTTTTATTTTCACTGCAGAGTTAAACAGGTCGGAGAGGGGCAGTACCTATTGACTTTGGGGATGGGAACGACAAATTTAGCGTGACTGTGTGTGTGTGTACTGTGTGTGTGTGTGTGTGTGTGTACTCTGTGTGTGTGTGTGTGTTTACTGTGTGTGTGTGTGTGTGTGTGTGTGTGCGTGCGTGTGTGTGTGTGGTGAATGTGTGTGTGGTGAGTGTGTGTGTGTGTGTGTGTGTGTGTGTGTACAGTGTGTGTGTGTGTGTGTACAGTGTGTGTGTGTGTGTGTGTGTGTGTGTACAGTGTGTGTGTGTGTGTTTACAGTGTGTGTGTGTGTGTGTGTGTGTGTGTACAGTGTGTGTGTGTGTGTGTGTGTGTGTGTGTGTGTGTGTGTGTGTGTACACAACGTGCGGTGAATGAGTGCATGGGTGTGTTTCATTTGTTAGATGTCACCGCCCTCCTCTGTATTCGTGTGTGTGTGTGTGTGTGTGTGTACTGTGAGCGTGTGTGTGAGTGTGCGTGTGTTAATGTATGTGTGTGTGTGTGTGTGTGTACTGTGCGTGTGTGTGTGTGTAAGGCGCGTCTGGAGGTTGGTATAGTTTTAGAAACAAACGGCAGGACATTGCAATACGATTGATTCAATCTAAACTTGCCAACCTTTGTCAACAAACTAGGTAGAGAGAGAGAGAGAGAGAGAGAGAGAGGATGTGGTGTGTGCGCGCGGGGACACACACGCGAGGGCGCGGACACACACACACACACACACACACACACACACACACACACACACACACACACACACACACACACACACGCACGCACGCACGCACAAGCACAAGCACATATAAACACCCACAGCCACACACAACAACAACCACCCACCCCCACGCCACCAGACACACACGCGCGCAAAATACATACTCTCACACACACACACACACACACACACACACACATATATACACGCTCCACCACAATCACCTCTCCCCCCACCCCCCCCCCCCCCCCCAACACACACAGCGGGTGGTTGTTCCCCCCCCCCCCCCCCCGCCCTCCCGCTGCGATGGAAAGTTGGGACATTGGAATTCCTCGTGCACTCTTGTTTACTATGGTGTGAAACAGATGTTGATTAAGCGGTGTCACGTGATCGCATCATATAGATATGATATACAGAGAGCAGGCTGATGGAGTTGTTGCGTGTTTCTGGGGATATTGGTCCCCTTCATCGTGTGAATGTGTGTGTGTGTGTGTGTGTGTGGTGGGGGGGGGTGATTGTGCGTGTGTGCGAGCGAGCGTGCGTTTGTGTGTGTGTGTGTGTGTGTGAGCGCGAACGCGTGTGTGAGTATGTTTGTATGCGTGATTGTGTGTGTATCTGGGGGCGTGGAGGTGGGTGTGTGGTTGTTGGTTGTGCGCATGTGTGTGTGTGTGTATGTGTGTGTGTATACGCGCGCACGCACGCACGCACGCGCGTCCTTGATATCAAGAGTATAAGTTGAACATCTTGTTTTACCTGCCCCCCCCCCTTACCCAACACAACACTCTCCCCTCTGTCCCTACCTCCACCCCTTATTCCCGGCCCTCATGCACCCCCACCCCACTACCCCTCACTCCCCCCCCCCCTCCCTCTCCCCTCCTAACCGCTTTCCTACCCTACACCCCCACCCCCCTATCCATCCTCACACCGTTCTTCCCCTTCTGCCGATATAATAAGAGAACAAGACCAGAACGGCTTCCCAGGGACCGGAAAAGGTCCGAGCCATCTTCCCACCTGTCCAGTCCCCCCACGTTGGATTGGGGGTGTAGGGGGTGGGATAGGGAGAGGGAAGGAGAGTGATGGAGGATGTAGTGGGTAGTGGTGGTGGGGTAGGGAGGGGGGATGGGGCTAGATGCTAAAAGGTGGATGAGGAGGGGAAAGAAGGGGGGGGGGGGGGTGGGG
>NC_134903.1:6254094-6256594 GCF_041734735.1 Babylonia areolata | reverse complement strand
TATATATATATATATATATATATATATATATATATATATATATATATCTTTCATCCCTCTCCCCCTTTTCTCGTCTTTCCAAAAGCCCTAAGAGACAGGCGAGGAAATGAGGGAACAAGCATGGACCTCCCCTCGCCCCCCCCCCCCAACCCCGACCCCCCCCCCCCCCCACACACACACACACCCACGCACGAACCCCTCCCTCCCTCCCTCCATTATGTCATGGAGATAACGCTTTGACACACAGACACACAGACAGACAGGAGCAGTGGAGGTGTGTGTGTGTGTGTGGGAGGGGGGAGGGAGGGGGGGGGGGAGGCGGAACTGGCAGCGGGGATTGCTGCTCCCCTCCCAGTGCGCATCAGTGTCAGCTGTTGGCGTCATTTCCGGTTTTGACGAATGAGGGGGCCCTGAAGACTTTTAAAGAGAGAGGGGCATTACGTTGAGCATGGCCTGCCGTCCTTCTGACGCCTCTCCATTTCGGAGAAAGAAGAATGGCGAAGAAGAAGGAGAAGAAGAAGAAGAAGAGAAAGAGAAAGAGAAAGAAGAAGAAAGCAACTTCGACTTAACATCTGCTGCTGAGATTTACGGCAGCGCAGCGCAGCGCGAGTTTGTCCTGATGCTGGTGTTGTCTGTTTCTGTCTGTCTCTGTCTCTGTCTCTCGCTCTCTGTCTCTCTCTCACGTCCTCCATTGTGTGTTCGTTTGTTCGTTCTCTCTCTCTCTCTCTCCCTCTCTCTGTCTGTCTGTCTGTCTGTCTGTCTGTGTCTCTCTCTCTCTCTCACGTCCTCCATTGTGTGTTCGTTTGTTCGTTCTCTCTCTCTCTCTCTCCCTCTCTCTGTCTGTCTGTCTGTGTCTCTCTCTCTCTCGAACGTCCTCCATTGTGTGTTCGTCCCCTCCCTCTGTGTCTGTGTGGTTGTGTGTGTGTGTGTGTGTGTGTGTGTGTGTGTGTGTGTGTGTCTCTCTCTCTCTCTCACGTCCTCCATTGTGTTCGTTTGTTCTCTCTCTCTCTCTCTCTCTCTCTCTCTCTTTTTCCCCGTCCCTCCCTCTCCCATTGTGTGTGTGTGTATGTGTGCACGCGCGAGCTTGTGTGTGTGCCCCCTCCCCCGCACACCCCCCCCCCTCCTCCTTATCTCTCTCTCTCTCTCCCTATCAGTATTTCTTTTCAACCCCAACGGCAAATGCACAGGAATCTGTCACATAGTCCTGCATGAAACATTCCATTCCACTTCAGAGGAATTGTCACGTGTTCTGCTCTTTTATTTAATGTTTCTTGTGATGTTTTATTTATTGGTCTATTTATTTGTGTATTTATTTATTTATATATATATTTTTTGTTGGTTTATTCATTCATTTATTTATTTATTTACTTATTTTCATGCCGTGTGTGTGTGTGTGTGTGTGTGTGTGTGTGTGTGTGTGTGTGTGTGTGTGTGTGTGTGTGTGTGTGTGTGTGTGTGTGTGTGTGTGTGTGTGTGTGTGTGTGTGTGTGTGTTCAGCCATGTGGAGTGATGGCCTAGAGGTAACGCGTCCGCCTAGGAAGCGAGAGAATCAGAACGCGCTGGTTCGAATCACGGCTCAGCCGCCGATATTCTCTCCCCCTCCACTAGACCTTGAGTGGTGGGTTGGACGCTAGTCATTCGGATGAGACGACAAACCGAGATCCCATTTGCAGCACGCGGTTAGCGCACGTAAAAGAACCCACGGCATCAAAAGGGTTGTTCCTGGCACAATTCTGTAGAAAAATGCACTTGGATAGGAAAAAGAAATAAAACTGCACGGGGTGGGAGGGTGGGGGGTGGGGGGGGGGGGGGGGCGGCACTGTAGTATAACGACGCGCTCTCCCTGTAGAGAGCAGCCCGAATTTCACACAAAGAAATCTGTTGTGATAGAAAGAAATACAAAGAATTTCACACAGAGAAATCTGTTGTGATAGAAAGAAATACAAAGAATTTCACACAGAGAAATCTGTTGTGATAGAAAGAAATACAAAGAATTTCACACAGAGCAATCTGTTGTGATAGAAAGAAATACACAGAATTTCACACAGAGAAATCTGTTGGGATAGAAAGAAATACAAAGAATTTCACACAGAGAAATCTGTTGGGATAGAAAGAAATACACAGAATTTCACACAGAGAAATCTGTTGTGATAGAAAGAAATACACAGAATTTCACACAGAGAAATCTGTTGTGATAGAAAGAAATACAAAGAATTTCACACAGAGCAATCTGTTGTGATAGAAAGAAATACAAAGAATTTCACACAGAGCAATCTGTTGTGATAGAAAGAAATACACAGAATTTCACACAGAGAAATCTGTTGGGATAGAAAGAAATACAAAGAATTTCACACAGAGAAATCTGTTGTGATAGAAAGAAATACAAAGAATTTCACACAGAGAAATCTGTTGTGATAGAAAGAAATACAAAGAATTTCACACAGAGCAATCTGTTGTGATAGAAAGAAATACAAAGAATTTCACACAGAGAAATCTGTTG
>NC_134903.1:6244094-6246594 GCF_041734735.1 Babylonia areolata | reverse complement strand
GGTGTGGTGTAATGTGGTGTGGTGTGGTGTGGTGTAATGTGGTTTGGTGTGGTGTGGTGTAGGTATGGTGTGGTGTGGTGTAATATAGTTTGGTGTGGTATGGTGTGCTGTGCTGTGCTGTGCTGTGTTGTGTTGTGCTGTGGTGTGGTATGGTGTGCTGTGCTGTGCTGTGCTGTGTTGTGTTATGTTGTGGTGTGGTGTGGTGTGGTGTGGCATTTTCCTGGCGGACTGTCGGGTTTTGTGTTTTGTGAGCCGTGGTGCCGACGCGCAGGCACAGGGGGCACAAGAACAGTATCACACACACACACACACACACACACGCGCGCGCGCGCGCGCACGCACGCACGCACGCACGTATGACCTTTTTGCAGATGACACTTCCCTTCATTCCAGTGCTGTCAGCGTTGCCTCAGTTCAGAATTCTCTTCAAACGGGCTTAAATGATGTTTCTAAATGGTGCAAATCCAACTGTATGACACTTCATCCCCCAAAAACAAAGAGTATGATTATCACGTCAAGACAAAAGCACCAAGAAAATCCCCTTGTTCTCACCCTGAATGTCGATGATACCTCCATAGATCAAGTTCGCGAGCACCGCGTCTTGGGAGTCATAATTGATGAAGAACTGAAATGGCAAGCTCACATTGATTCTGTCTGTAAAAGGTTGGCACGCAGTCTGTTCTTACTCAATCAGCTCTAACCTTACATAAACAGTGAAGCTCGAAAAATGTTCTTCCACGCTCACTGTCTTTCTCACGTCAGCTATGCATATGTTGTCTGGAGCTGTGCTGCAGATGTTCATCTTAAGAAACTAAATTCTCTCCACAAGAGAGCAGCCAGATTAATTCTACCAGATCACTCACTGTCAACGTTAGAAAAGCAAGCCAGATTAAATATCCTTCCACTTCATAACCAGCTAGAATTCAACAAAGCATTACTCATGTACAAAACACACAATAACATGGCACCACAATATCTCAAACACCTGCTTACACGAGCCTCATGCCGATATGGCTCTAACAAATACATTTTGCTACGTACCCGAATTGATTTGTTCAAAACTAGTTTTGCATTTTCGGGTGCATCCCTGTGGAACTCCCTTCCTTTACACATACAAACGGGCAGTTCTCTTTCTGTTTTCAAATCAAGTCTGCATAAACATCTTCACCCCTTCCAACAGTAAATAACTCTGATCTTTGAATTACTGTAGACAGTAACAAAGGGTTCAGTTATGTCTTATTTATTGTATCAGTTATTGTTGCTGTTGTTGTTTTTTGTTTTTTTCTTGCTTTCTCATTTCATCGTGTTATTTTTCTCTTTTTTGTTTTTTGTTGTTGTTGTTTTTTCTCTCGTTCTGTTTCTTATGCATGCATAAATCTATTCATTTCGTTCTATCATAATCGTGACAAATGTCCAAGTAATATTGGTGATGGTGGTAGTCACTGTAGTATGCTGCACTTGCCACACGTAGATTTCAGAGACAGTAACGATACTGTACCTTTTGAACACCCGGATGTTTCTGGAACTTCTATACTGATGACATCTCTCTCTCTCTCTCTCTCTCTCTCTCTCTCTCTCTCTGTGACTCACTGTCCTATCCATCTGTCAATCTTAGTGTGTGGGGGGAGGGAGGGGGTGCTGTCAGTGTGTGTGCGCGCGCGTGTGTGTATGTATGTGTGTGCGCTCGCGCGCGCGCGTGTGTGTATGCATGTGTGTGCACGGGTGTGGGTGTGTGTGTGGGGGTAGGGGAGGGGGAGGGGTTGTTTTCTTCATTATGTATACCCTTCTGCATGAAAACCTTTTCCTTTCATTTATGTGTGTGCTATTTGTAATAGATGTAGATTAGCAAGGACAGATTGGAAGAATAGGCTATGCCTACAATCTTAATCCTTGAATAAAAAACGTTCTGAGTTCTCTCTCTCTCTCTCTCTCTTCTCTCTCTCTCTCTCTCTCTCTCTCTCTCTCTCTCTCTCTCTCATGCACACTCTGACATAAGTTACGAGAGTTCAGGGGCAAAAGTGTGAAATGTTTATCGTTTGTCTGATGTATGCATGAGAGAGACAGACTGACGGACGGACAGACATAAAATGAAACAGAATCTTTGGCACAGACAGGGAGGGGGGGGGGGGGGGGTATATATATTGTGTTATATTGGGAGTTAGAACCCTCCTACACACCCCCACTCTCTCTCCTCTTTCTCTCTCTCACACACTCTTACCATCTCTGTGTGTCCCTCCCTCCCCTCCCCCCCCCCCCCATGCCCCCCCCCCCCCCCCCCCCCACACACACATATACCTCACGCCCCTATAAAGACCAGAAATGCCTTGCATTTTTCATCTGCTACAACCACTGTCAGATTGTACAGATAGTGTGATTCCCTGATTCCCGGAGTAAGCTGACTTGGGCTCCCCCTTACACACCCCTGTCTCTCTCTCTTTCTTTTTTTTTTTTTTTTTTTTAACATCCACCACGCCACATCTTCCCTCCCTCCCCCCCCCCT
>NC_134903.1:6189094-6236594 GCF_041734735.1 Babylonia areolata | reverse complement strand
TGATAATAATGATAATAAGGAATACATACTCGTATTCATACGCGGATATCTATACAGTGACCAGCGACAAGTATGCCTAATAATAATAATAATGTGTGTGTGTTTATTATTATTATTATTATAATGATGATGATGATTATAATAATAATAACAATAATAATGATAATAATATGCCATTCTCCTGATGATGATGATGATGAGGAGGAGGACGACGACGACGACGACATTCTTTGTTACTGAAAAGAAACAGAAACAAACAAACAAACAAAAACCAAACAACAACCGCAGTATCCCAGAAACCCACGGACAATTTCTGGCCGCCATGTGCTTGGCAAGGTGGAGACCAGCGATAAGTATACCTACTGCTACTACTACTACTACTACTACTACTACTACTATTCTATTATTTTTGACTGAAAAGAAACACACTCACACACACACACACACACACACACACACACACACACACACACACACACACACACACACACACACACCAACCAACCAACCAACCAACGCAATATCGCAAAAGCCGACGGACGATTTCTGGCCGCCAGGTGTTTGGCAAGCTGCAGACCAGCGATAAGTATACCTGATAATAATAATAATAATAATAATCTGAAAAGATAGTTATACTATTCATTGTGACTGAAAAGAAACAGAAAAAAACCCCAACAAGAACCACAGTATTAAAAAAAAAAAAAAAAAGCCGACGGATGATTTCTCCCCGACCAGGTGTTTGGCAAGGTGGAGACCAGCGATAAGTATACCTGATAATAATAATAATAATAATAATCTGAAAAGATAGTTATACTATTCATTGTGACTGAAAAGAAACAGAAAAAAACAACAACAAGAAGAACCACAATATTAAAAAATAAATAAATAAAAAAAGCCGACGGATGATTTCTCCCCGACCAGGTGTTTGGCAAGGTGGAGACCAGCGATAAGTATACCTGATAATAATAATAATAATAATAATAATAATAATAATAATCTGAAAAGATAGTTATACTATTCTTTGTGACTGAAAAGAAACAGAAAAAAAACCCAACAAGAACCACAGTATTTAAAAAAAAAAAAAAAAAAAAAAAAAAAAAAGCCGACGGATAATTTCTCCCCGACCAGGTGTTTGGCAAGGTGGAGACCAGCGATAAGTATACCTGATAATAATAATAATAATAATAATAATAATAATAATAATAATCTGAAAAGATAGTTATACTATTCTTTGTGACTGAAAAGAAACAGAAAAACCCCCCAACAAGAACCACAATATTAAAAAAAAAAAAAAAAAAAAAAAGCCGACGGATAATTTCTCCCCGACCAGGTGTTTTGCAAGGTGGAGACCAGCGATAAGTATACCTGATAATAATAATAATAATAATAATAATAATAATCTGAAAAGATAGTTATACTATTCTTTGTGACTGAAAAGAAACAGAAAAAAAACCCAACAAGAACCACAATATTAAAAAAAAAAAAAAAAAAAAAAAAAGCCGACGGATGATTTCTCCCCGACCAGGTGTTTGGCAAGGTGGAGACCAGCGACAAGTACGAACGTCTGGAGTTCCAGCACGCCAACTCCAAGGTGCACCCCCCACGTCAGAACTACTCCCCCAGCGGGGTTTTCATGTCCTTTGAGTTCTACCACGTGGAGGAGCGGGACAGGGTCAAGTGTGTCAGCGCCATTGAGGGTCAGTGTGTGTGTGTGTGTGTGTGTGTGTGTGTGTGTGTGTGTGTGTGTGTGTGTGTGTGTGTGTTGTTTTGTTTTTTCAAAGCGAGTGTGTGTGTGCAGTTTGTGTGTGTGTGTGTATGGTTTTGTTTTTTCAAAGTGTGTGTGTGCAGTTTGTGTGTGTGTGTGTGTGTGTGTGTGTGTGTGTGTGTGTTGTTTTGTTTTTTTCAAAGTGTGTGTGTGTTGTTTTTTTTCTTTTTCAAAGTGTGTGTGTGTGTGTGTAGAACCTGATTTGCTTGAAGGATATCTTCATTTTAATTAAAAAAAAAAATAATCATTGTGCTAATTAAGAATATCCTGTCATGATTTAGCAATAGAAAAAGGCAGATATTTCAACATCCCAAAAGAAAGGAGGCTATGTTTACAGTGTCAAACAGTCGAGGATGAATGTCATTTCTAAGATGACTGCGAATCATACAAAGAAATTGGAACGGAATTCATACAAAAGATATTCAAAAATACCTTCCAAATATTATTGAACCCAGTCACTTAATACTGGAAGACAAACTTGTGGGACTGTTTGGGAAATTCGTCAGTAATTGCTGCCAAAAAACGCCATTGCGTGCAGGAGTGATTCAACCTCTTGTTCGATATTCATCTGTTATTTTGTTTTGCTTTTTGTGTGTGGTTTCATGTGACTTTGCATGCGTGTCTTATAACAATAATAATAATAATAATTATTATATCTATATAGCGCTGAATCTTGTGCAGAGACAAATCAAAGCGCTTTTGCATCAGTCATTCAAACGCATGCATAGCTTGCTAAGGTTCAGTTGACATTGATTCTGATTCTGATTCTGGTTTCACACACTGGTTCTGATTCTGGTTTCACGCACTGATTCTGATTCTGGTTTCACACACTGATTCTGATTCTGGTTTCACACACACACACAGGCGTGCCGTTCTCCACCCAGTGGACGGCGGACGGCCACTTCTACCCGATCCAGATCGCCCAGTTCGGGCTGAGCCACTACTCCAAGCACCTGGTGGAGGGCGCCCCGGAGGTGCTGGTGATGGAGGACGGCGAGGAGGAGGAGGCTGCGGACTGGGCACGGCCCGACAACAGGGCCCACCTGCGGCTGGTGCAGGACGAGGGGAGGGGGTCCAGGGTGGTGGAGTTCTCTGCTTCAGGTGTGTGTGGGGGGGTGGGGGGGGTTAGGGGGGTTGTGTGTGTGTGTGTGGGGGGGGGGGGGGGTAGGGGGGGGTTCGTGTGTGTGAGAGAGAGAGTATGTGTAAGAAAGATAAGCTCATCTCAGGCTGGTGCAGGACTAGGGGAGGGGGTCCAGGGTGGTGGAGGTCTCTGCTTCAGG
Source organism: Babylonia areolata (assembly GCF_041734735.1). NCBI lineage: Eukaryota > Metazoa > Mollusca > Gastropoda > Neogastropoda > Buccinidae > Babylonia > Babylonia areolata. Next base: position 6,233,549 of record NC_134903.1, on the reverse strand, counting down.
TGTGTGTGGGGGGGGGGGGGAATTAGGGGGGTTGTGGGCGGGGGGGGGGGGGAAGGGGGGTTCGTGTGTGTGTGAGAGAGTGTGTGTGTGAGAAAGAGAAGCTCATCTCAGGCTGGTGCAGGGCGAAGGTCGGGGGTCCAAGGTGGTGGAGTTCTCTGCCTCGGGTGTGTTTGTGTGTGTGTGTGTGGGGGGGGGGAGGGGAGTGGGGGGGCATGTGGGCGTGGGTTGAGTTGGAGGCTGGTGCAGGGCGAAGGTCGGGGGTCCAAGGTGGTGGAGTTCTCTGCCTCGGGTGTGTTTGTGTGTGTGTGTGTGGGGGGGGGGGGGGGAGGGGAGTGGGGGGGCATGTGGGCGTGGGTTGAGTTGGAGGCTGGTGCAGGGCGAAGGGAGGGGGTCCAAGGTGGTGGAGTTCTCTGCCTCGGGTGTGGTTTGTGTGTGTGTGTGTGGGGGGGGGGGGGGGAGGGGAGTGGGGGGGCATGTGGGCGTGGGTTGAGTTGGAGGCTGGTGCAGGGCGAAGGAGGGGGTCCAAGGTGGTGGAGTTCTCTGCCTCGGGTGTGTTTGTGTGTGTGTGTGGGGGGGAGGGGGGGGGGGCGTGAGTGGGAGTTGGGTGGGGCATGTGGGCGTGGGTTGAGTTGGAGGTGTGTGTGTGTGGGGGGGGGGGGGGCGTGAGTGGGAGTTGGGTGGGGCATGTGGGCGTGGGTTGAGTTGGAGGTGTGTGTGTGTGGGGGGGGGGGGGCGTGAGTGGGCGTGGGGCATGTGGGCGTGGGTTGAGTTGGAGGTGTGTGTGTGTGTGGGGGGGGGGGGGGCGTGAGTGGGAGTGGGCGTGGGGCATGTGGGCGTGGGTTGAGTTGGAGGTGTGTGTGTGTGTGGGGGGGGGGGGGGCGTGAGTGGGAGTGGGCGTGGGGCATGTGGGCGTGGGTTGAGTTGGAGGTGTGTGTGTGTGTGTGTGTGTGGGGGGGGGGGGGGCGTGAGTGGGAGTGGGGTGGGGCATGTGGGCGTGGGTTGAGTTGGACGTGTGGGGGGGGGGGGGGGGGGGCGTGAGTGGGAGTTGGGTGGGGCATGTGGGCGTGGGTTGAGTTGGAGGTGTGTGTGTGGGGGGGGGGGGGGCGTGAGTGGGAGTGGGCGTGGGGCATGTGGGCGTGGGTTGAGTTGGAGGTGTGTGTGTGGGGGGGGGGGGGGGGGCGTGAGTGGGAGTTGGCGTGGGGCATGTGGGCGTGGGTTGAGTTGGAGGTGTGTGTGTGTGTGTGTGTGTCCGGGCCCACCTCAGGCTGGTGTAGAGCGAAGGGAGGGTACGGGGTGGGTGGGGGAAGAGGGTGGTCCAGGGTGGTGGAGTTCTCTGCTTCAGGTGTGTGTGGGGAGGGGAGTGGGGGGGGGTGGGGGGCGGAGGGGGGTTGTGGGAGGGGGGAGGGGGTTCGTGTGTGTGCGTGACAGAGTGTGTGTAAGAAAGAGAAGCTCATCTCAGGCTGGTGCAGGGCGAAGGGAGGAGGTCCAGAGTGGTGGAATTCTCTGCTTCAGGTCTGTGTTTGTGTGTGTGGGGAGGGGGGGAGAGGGGGTGCGGAGTGGGGTGGGTGAGTGGGTGTAGGGGGGCATGTGGACGTGGGTTGGGTTGGAGGTGTGTGTGTGTGTGTGTGTGTGTGTGTCCGGGCCCACCTCAGGCTGGTGTAGTGCGAAGGGAGGGTAGGGGGCGGGGGTGTGTGGGGGGGTGGGGGGGGGAGAGGGTGGTCCAGGGTGGTGGTGGAGTTATCTCCGCCTGATTGGTTGATTGTCGACAGACTTCACCAACCAATGATGATCATAAAGAAAATAATATCAGTAATGAAGACGACGATAATGATATTGATTGGATAAAACCGTCATGTCCCCTCAGACTCTCTGCGCAACCCCGGACTGGTGATGATGGCGGACGAGAAAGAGGACTTCGTGATGACGGTGGACGTCCGCTTCGTGTCCAACGGGAGCCTGACGGTGAGCGTGGAGACGCCCACGGGCCAGCTCTTCAACCTGCACTACGTGCTCTCCAACACCCTCATCGACATGGACGGGTCCAACATCTACTACGGGCTGGGCGCCCACCGGAGGGGCCAGTGGGTCCACCTGGCCAGGGACATCAAGATCGACCTGCAGAAAGGTTAGGGGTGGTGGTGGGGTGGTGTGGGGGTTTGTGTGTGGGGGGGGGGGTTTGGGTAGGGTGGTGTGGTTGTGTTGTTTTGTGGTTGTGGTGTGGTGTGTGGTTGTGTTGTTATGAAGTGTTGTGGGTGTGGTGCGGTTGTGTTATTGGGGTGTGTTGATGTGTTTGTGTTATTGTGGTGTTATTGTGGTGTGTTGATGTGTTTGTGTTATTGTGGTGTGTTTGTGGTGTGTTTGTGTTATTGTGGTGTGTTGGTGTTAATGTGGTGTGTTTGTGTTATTGCGTTGTGGTGTGGTGTTTTTGTGTGATATGTTGTGGTCGTGGTGTGGTTGTGGTGTTCTGTAACATACTAGTGAACGTGGGAGTTGCAGCCCACGAACGAAGAAGAAGGAGGAGAAGAAAAAAACCCCAAAACAAACAAAAACGAAAAGTGTCCCCTCTCTCTCTCTAGGACTGAGTCTCAAGTACACTAAGTCGAAACGCAACAAGGCCAAGCTGACCTTCGGACGCATCAAGGACATCGCCGTCAGGGGTCAAGGCCAGCTGGACAACCTGACCTTGGCCCGCACGGCCCACATGGACCAGTTCTACGCGGCCGCTGATTGGCTGGTCCGTCACCAGGACGACCGCGGGGGCTGGCCAATTATGGTGAGGGATTTGGTGGTTTCCTTCCTCTGTGTGTGTGTGTGTGTGTGTGTGTGTGTGTGTGTGTGTGTCGTAGTGTGTCTCTGTGTGTGTGTGTGTCTTGTAGTGTGTGTGTGTGTGTGTGTGTCTCATAGTGTGTGTGTGTGTGTGTGTGTGTGTGTCTCGTAGTGTGTCTGTGTGTGTGTGTGTGTGTGTGTGTCTCGTAGTGTTTGTGTGTGTGTGTGTGTCTCGTTGTGTGTGTGTGTGTGTGTGTGTGTGTGTGTTATTCTACAGGATCAATCTTTACAGCGTTTTTACCCCTAAAAACGGACTGGTGCAGTCAGCTGGGCTGTCAGCAACATCATTTTGAAACTGTACAGACTTGTTAACCAGCATCATACATACATACATACACACACACACACACACACACACACACACACACACACACACACACACACACACATATCTCTCTCTCTCTCTCTCTCTCTCTCTATATATATATATCTAATAATAATGATTATGTATATATATGTATATATATATATAAAAAAAAAAATATATATATATATATATATATATATATATATATAATCATTATTATTACTATTATTATAAAAAAAAGGATTATATCTACATTATTATTATTATTATTTTATCTATATTATATGTATATTTCTGCAGAGCTGTACTGATCACTGTCACGTCTTAGGCTGACTGAACCGACTCTGACGAAACGCCCATTGGCTAACATTACATCCCAGTGCATAGCTGTTTTGTGAACAAGACAAAAAAATATGATGAGAATGATAATAATGATTACGACAGTAATAACGATGATGATGATGATGATGATGAGGGTGATAACAACAGCAATGGTGACGATAATCATGATAATTGTAACAATTAAGGAAAATATTGAAAAATGAACAAGAAGAAGAATTATGATAATACTAACAATGATGATGATGATAATACTAATAATGATGATACTACTACTACTACTACTACTAAGAATAATAATGATAATAATAATAATAACGACAGCAATGATAATGATAATAACAACAACAACGATAACGATAATGATGATAATAATAATAATGATACTACTGCTGGTACTACTAGTACTACTACTACAACTACTAATAACGAAGGCTTATATAGCGCACTGCTGCCCATCTGAGATGGGACAGCAGCTCACAATGCGCTCTTGACAACCAACACAGCGAAACCACCACCACAACCACCACCACCACCAAAAACAACCACAAATACAATCCGTCCACCTCCCCGACAGACACCCACACGGTGCGACGATGATGATGTGATGATGTGATGATGATGATTTGTATTTGTATTTGTATTTCTCTGTGTGAAATTCGAGTTGCTCTCCCCAGGGAGAGCGCATCGCTACACTACAGCGCCGCCCATTTGTTTGTTGGTGTTTTTTTTTGTGTTTTTTTTTTCCTGCGCAGAGGTATATTTGTTTTTCCTATCGAAGTGGATTTTTCTACAGAATTTTGCCAGGAACAACCTTTTTGTTGCCGTGGGTTCTTTTACGTGCGCTAAGTGCATGCTGCACACGGGACCTCGGTTTATCGTCTCATCCGAATGACTAGCGTCCAGACTACAGCTCAAGGTCTAGTGGAGGGGGGAGAAAATACCGGCGGCTGAGCCGTGATTCGAACCAGCGCGCTCAGATTCTCTCGCTTCCTAGGCGGACGCGTTACCTCCAGGCCATCACTCCACCCTTGGTAATGATGTGATGATGATGACGATGACGCGATGACGATGATGATGTGATGATGATGACGATGCGATGACGATAATGATGATATGATGATGATGATGTGATGATGATGACGATGTGATGAGGATGATGATGATGTGATGATGATGACAACGATGATGATGATGATGATGCGATGACGATAATGATGTGATGACGATGATGATGATTATGATGATGATGACGATGTGATGATGATGATGATGATGTGATGATGCCACCCCCCCCCCCACCTCCCACTACCCTCTCCACTACCCCCTTCCCACCGCCCCCCCCCCCCCCCCCCAGGTCCGGAGGAAGCTGATAGAGGGCGTGATGGAGCTGCCCCCGGGCTGGTACTCGGCCATGGCCCAGGGCCAGGCCATGTCGCTGCTGGTTCGAGCCTACCTGGTCACCTCGGACCCCCGCTACCTCACCTCGGCCGTCAACGCCATGAAGCTGTTCGAGATCAGCAGTGAGCAAGGCGGTGTCCTGGCCAAGTACGTCTGTGTGTGTGTGTGTGTGTGTGTGTGTGTGTGTGTGTGTGTTTGGGTGGGCGGGTGGAGGATGGGGTGGATGGGGGTTGTGCGGGGGGCGGTGTGCTGGCCAAGTACCTCTGTGTGTGTGGGGGAGCTGGGGGGGGGGGGAGGGTTGGAGGGAGGGGGAGGATGGTGGGGGGAGGGGTGCTGGCCAAGTGCGTGTGGGGGGGGGGGGCGGAGGGGGGCGGGGCGGTGTGCTGGCCAAGTATGTGTGTGTGTGTGTGTGTGGGGGGGGTGTGGGGGGGGGGCGGAGGGGGGCGGGGCGGTGTGCTGGCTAAGTATGTGTGTGTGTGTGGGGGGGGGGGGAGGAGTTAGGATGGGGAGGATATGAGGGGGGGGGGGAGTTGGTTGAGGGGGGTTTGTGTTGTTGGGGTGGGGGTTTTGGTTGTTGTCGGGGTGGACTTGGATGTGTTTGTTGGGGGGGGTGGGATGGGGTGGTGTTTGTTTTGGGGGATGTTGTGTGTGTGTGTGTGCTTGGGGGGTGGGTGGGGGTGTTGTGTGTGTTTGTATGTGTGTACGTACGTACGTGTGTTTGCATGGAGGTGGGTGTTGTGTGTTGTGTATATTGTGTGTGTGCCGAGGGAGGAAGGGTGGAGGGGGAGGTGAGGGGATGTGGAGGGTTGTGTTGTGTTGTGTTGTGTGTGTGTGTGTGTGTGTGTGTGTGTGTGTGTGTGTGTGTGTGTGTGTTTGTGAGTGAGTGAGTGACTCGGTGTGTGTGTGTAACTCTATGTGTGTCTCTGTGTGTGAGGGGTGGGTTGGGTGTGGGGGAATGGCTGTGTGTGTGTGTGTGTGTGTGTGTGTGTGTGTGTGTGTGTGTGTGGAGGGGGTGTGTGTATTTTCTGTATTGTTTTTTTGTTGATTTTTTTTTTTAATGTCGTTACGTGTTATGTTAAGTGTGTGTGCGTGTGTGTGCGTGTGTGTGTGTGTGTGTGTGTGTGTGTGTTGCCTGTCCTTTCGTGTCTTTTCATATTATATATATGTATGTATGTATGTATGTATGTATCTATCTATCTATCTAGCTGTCTGTCTGTCTGTCTGTCAATCAGTCTCTCTGTACACCATCATCATGCTAATCACGGCTTGGTGTCTCCCCAACTAACACCAACAAACAGGTTCCTGGACAAGTACGACTGGTACGAGGAGTACCCGACCACCCCGAGCAGCTTCGTCCTCAACGGCTTCATCTACGCCCTCCTGGGCCTCTACGACCTGAAGGAGACGGCCCAGGGGGAGCCCGGGGCCGCGGCTGGGCAGCTATACCGGGCGGGCATCAGGTCCCTCAAGGCGATGCTGCTCATGTTCGACACGGGCAGCGACACCTTCTACGACCTCCGGCACCTGTCCTCGGGGCTGGAGCCCAACCGGGCGCGCTGGGACTACCACACGACGCACATCAACCAGCTGCTGCAGCTGGTGGTGATCGAGGAGGACGAGCCGCTCTTCAGGGCCACGGCCCAGCGCTGGATGGGCTACATGAAGGGCAAGAGGGCGCGCCACAACTGAGGCACGACAGCAGCAGCAGCAGCAGAGAGAGATGATTCTGGGTGTGTGTGGGGGTGGGGATAGGGGATATAGGCATGTTAAACTGGGGAGTTTTGAATACGACACAACTAATACGGGAGAGACGGTTCGGCGGTGGGAGGTAGGGGTGGAAGGGGGTTAGTTAGGGGTGGATGTGCTACTTGAAGAGCAAGAGGACCCGGCCACAACTGAGGGAGAGAGAGAGAGAGAGAGAGGTTTCTGGGGGTTGGGGTGGGGTGGAGGGGGTATGGACAACATGAAGGGCAAGATGGCCCCCCCCCCGCCACAACTGACGGACAGCACAGAGATATTTTGTGGATGGGGAGGGGGGGGGGGGATGTCATATCATAATGTTATGGTGCTTAGGTGGGTGGCGTGATGAGGGAGATATGGGTGCGACGCAACAGACAAAAGATTGGGGTGGTGGTGGTGGTGGTGGTGGACGGGGTTAAAGGAACTGGAAGGGCAAGAGATGGGATGACCCAACTGACAGAGATATCTGGGGAGTGGGGTGGGTGGGTGGGTGGGTGGGGTGGGCGTGTTAAATGATGGAAGGGCAAGAGATGGGATGACCCAACTGACAGAGATATCTGGGGAGTGGGGTGGGTGGGTGGGTGGGTGGGGTGGGCGTGTTAAATGATGGAAGAGCAAGGGAGGGGATGACCCAACTGACAGAGATATTTGGCGGGGAAGGGGGGGGGGTGGGCGTGTTAAATGATGGAAGAGCAAGGGAGGTTATGACACGACTAGCACAGAGAGATTGAGGAAGGGGCGGGGGGGTGGGGGGGGGGGGGGGGGTAGGAAATGTCTTTTTGTTGGGGAGTGGTTGGTTGTTTTTTTTTTGGTTGTTTTTGTTTTGTTTTTTGTTTTTTTCCCCGACCCCTGGATTGTCAGCTATCGTCTCTCTTACAGTCATCAAAACAATTTATTGTTACAAACAACAACAACAAAAAACCACTTTCTATAAGATAGGTTTACAAAAGAAAGCCTTTCTATATGAGAATGTTTCGCGGTTGTGGTTTTTTTTTTTTTTTTTTTTTTTTTTTTTTTTTTTAACTGAATAATGATTTCTGTTTACTCAAAGACCCACTTGCTGTGGCTGATATATGGCAGAGAAACGCCATTGTCTGCCGCGACTACTACTTCTACTACTACTGCTACTACTACTACTGCTGCTGCTGCTGCTGCTGCTGCTACAGACTTCTCCAGCGACAGAATTCCCCCCTGTCTAATCATCGACGGCCGTCACTCTTTCGGCAAGAAGACTTCGTTTCCAAGACTTTGATATCCAAAACTTTGATGCCCAAGACTTCGATGTCCTTCAGACTTAGATGTCCATTAGACTTGGATGTCCATTAGACGTTGATGCCCAAGACTACGATGTCCATTAGACATGGATGTCCATTGTTCATGCCCAAGACTGCGATGTCCATTAGACTTGGATGTCCATTAGACGTTGATGCCCAAGACTGCGATGTCCATTAGACTTGGATGTCCATTAGACATTGATGCCCCAGACTACGATGTCTATTGGACTTTGATGTCCAAGACTTCGATGTTCAAGACTTCGATGTTCAAGACTGATGTCCTGTAGACTGGTATCCATTAGACTTCGATGTGCGTGATACATCAGACTGGGAGTGGAACTCGAGAAGCACCTTGATGATGTGTGTGTGTGTGTGTGTGTGATGTGAATTGTGGATTTTTTTTTTTTTTTTTGCCGTGAAAGCTCAGCATCACTGCAATCCATGTAAGTGGTGTGTGTATAGCAAACGACGAACTCAGCAACGTGTGGAACAGATCCCTGTTCTGCCGTGTCTTTATCGATTCATTCAGCACTGCCTGTTGGTGCCATACACTCTTGGAGCCTTTGTGTGTATGTGTGTGTGTGTAGGGGGTGAAGGGGAGGGGTGTGTGTGTGTGTGTGTGTGTGTGTGTGTGTGTTTGGTTCACGGAGAGCTGAAGCCTCGATGCCCGTGGATTTATTTGCAAGGCCAGCAGAGCGAGCCGAACAGTGAGCTGTCGGGATCGTGCCCGTCATGGGTTCCCCTGAGGATGGAGGATTGGATCCGGAGGCAGATGTGATGTGCATTGTTGTTCATCTGATGTGATTGACAGCTCTTTGTGTGTGTGTGTGTGTGTGTGTGTGTGCTGACTGAGCATTTGACAAAAAACTGGTGACTTCAGTTCACGGAACGAGGGTTTTTTTTGTTTTTTTTTTTTGTGTGTGTGTTTTTGTTTTTTGTTTTTTTTCAGTCTGAATCAGAAACCATCGAATGTGTCCCTCCTCCCCGCCCCCTTCCCCCACCACCACCATCTTGCCCCTCACCTCCCGCCCACCCGGCCAGCCATTGCTTTGATGCATGCTGAGATGAACAGACTATAAATAGATAAACGAACGAACGTCTCAATCACAAGCCATCGATTGTGCTCTCCACCCCTCCCCAACAACAACTACAATAACAGGAGAAGGGGAAAAAAAACCAACCAGAGTCATTGATGAGGAAGGTTACACTGTGGAACTGCTTACTATACAACAACTTCAGCAAAGCGAGTCACCGCTACAACACAACCACTACAACAAAGACGGTTAAAGTGCGTCACAGAGCGCAACAACAACAACAACAACAACAGCAACAGCAACAAAGTGAGTCACCGCTACAACACAACCACTACAACAAAGACGGTTAAAGTGCGTCACAGAGCGCAACAACAACAACAACAACAACAACAGCAGCAACAGCAGCAAAGTGAGTCACCGCTACAACACAACCACTACAACAAAGACGGTTAAAGTGCGTCACAGAGCGCAACAACAACAACAGCAACAACAACAAAGCGAGTCACCGCTACAACACAACCACTACAACAAAGACGGTTAAAGTGCGTCACAGAGCGCAACAACAAGAACAACAACAACAGCAGCAACAGCAACAAAGTGAGTCACCGCTACAACACAACCACTACAACAAAGACGGTTAAAGTGCGTCACAGAGCGCAACAACAACAACAACAACAACAGCAGCAACAATAAAGCGAGTCACCGCTACAACACAACCACTACAACAAAGACGGTTAAAGTGCGTCACAGAGCGCAACAACAACAACAACAACAACAACAACAGCAACAGCAACAAAGTGAGTCACCGCTACAACACAACCACTACAACAAAGACGGTTAAAGTGCGTCACAGAGCGCAACAACAACAACAACAACAACAACAGCAGCAACAATAACAACAACAAATGCTGTCACGGTACACAGTAACAACATGGATCCCCGCACAGGGATACTGACGATTGTAGCGGAATGTTGAAAGGTACATCTCTTCCATGACTGTTTTGTTAGGACTGTGGTTGTGTGTGTGTGTGTGTGTGTGTGTGTGTGTGTGTGTGTCTTTGCTGACATTGGAGAGTGAACACTGCAGGATGTAGTATACTGTTGTAGCTCTCTCTGTGGCCCTTGATCATTGTCAGTGGTGGTGTCGGCTCTGTGAAAATACTGTCCTCCGTGAAATACTTTCCGCTGTGAAGTTCTCGCTTTCGCAGCTGTTATTCATTGGTATGAGCTGTGCAGGCCCAACTTGATTTTTCTTTTGTGCGTGTGTGTGTGTGTGTGTGTGTGTGTGTGTGTGTGTAGAGGAAGTGTGCTCGACATGGTGATCTCTCTCTCTCAGCGCTTCTGTAGTGAACAGAGCAGGGGGATAACTCTATGATTTCATTGCTCTTCATCAAGAGTTACAGTCCTTGTGCAGAATGATTTCTCACTTCTTCTTTTGCCTCCTTGAATTTTACAGTTGCACACAAACTGATCTCTCTCACTCTCCCTGTCTTCTCTTTTTTTTCTTTTTTTTTGTTAATATATTTTTTTTTAATTGGGGCAGGGAACTTGACACACATAGTCGTAGTCTATCTCAGTGCTGTTGTGAGCCAGTTCAGCATTCTGGTGTGTGTGTGTGTGTGTGTGTGTGTGTGTGTGTGTGTGTGTGCGTGTTTGCATTGTCATGTATCAAGCAGCGTGCCTGCTCTTGCAGACTTAATTAAAGATGAACGCTCACAACAACAGAATAACGAGATGTTGTAAGTGGGCGGATTTTTGTGAAACTGAAAGTAAGAAAAATGTACAGAACTTTTTTTGTTTTTTGTTTTTTGACTGCTACATCCTTAATGCATCCGACATGGACCTTTCTTTTTTTTTCTTTTTTTTTTTTTTTTGATCTGTCAATGTTTTGACGTCTTTGGTGACCGATCGTGAACAGAGTGGCAACAAAGAGAATTGTACAGTTCCATGAAACAAGTTGTGTGAGGCGGTCATTGTGTATAGCGCTTTCAGCAAGGGCAGGTTTTGGTATCTTCATTCAAATTGTGTGTTTTAAACTGGGTTGGTTTGTCTGTATTTCAGTTTTGCGTGTTTTAATCAAATTGTATTTTTAAAAACATGGTTTTTGTTCGTCTTCTTTTAAATTTTGTATTTCATACTGGTTTGGTTTGTCATCATTCAAATTGTGTGTTGTATACTGGTTTGGTCCGCCTTCATTCAAAGTGTGGGGGCTTTTGAATTGGTTTGGTTCACGGTCTTCAGTCAAATTGTATGGTTGAAGCTGGTTTTGTTTGTCTGCATCCAAATTGTGTGTTGTGAACTGATTTGGTGTGTCTTCATTCGAATTGTGTATTTTTTTAGAATTGGCTCAGGGTCGTATGATCAAATAATTGTTGTTGTTTTTTTGTTTTGTTTGATTTAAAAAAAAAATAAATTATCATTATAGTTATCAGTTCATATTGGATAGACATTTTTGGTAACCAAGGTAACCTTGCCTTAATCAGGTCAGGGTGGCCTGGATTGGCTGACCTGTGACCTGCATGTCAAGGTCATCAAGTTGGATTGAGAGTTTGTGGAGGGTTTTTTTTTTTTTTTTTTCTTCTTCTTCTTTTAAGTGTTTTTTATTAATTCATTCGTTTATTTACATATTTTTTGTGTGGCTGCTCATTCATGAATTTTCAGCACAGGGAAAGACAACAACAACAACTAAACAATAATAATAATAATAATGATAATGATAATAATAATGATAATAATGGTACTTATAAAGCGCTGAATCTTGTGCATAGACAAATCTAAGCGCTTTCGCACCAGTCATTCTCACGCACGCATAACTCTAAAACTGGAGAAACTGAAGACAAGGAAGGGGCAGGGAAGGGAGGCTATTTTGGGAAGAGGTGGGTTTTAAGGCCAGACTTGAAAGAGATGAGTGTGGAGACTTGACGAAGCGAAAGAGGAAGTTCATTCCAATTGCAAGGTCCAGAGACAGAGAAAGAACGGCGGCCAACAGTCGAGAGTTTGAATCTTGGGTATGCATAAGTGGAGTGGATCCGAAGCTGATCGTAGTGAGCGAGATGGAGTGTGGAGGTGAAGGCAGCCACAGAGATAAAACAACAACAGTTTTACGTGTGCTGCCGCTTGTTTAGTGTTGTGTGTGACTTTCAAAATCCTGCATTTCTCACTTCCAAACGGTGAAGATGCGTGAAAATTGGATCATTTGACAGACAGCGGGGGGAAAAGAGCTCAAGGGGAAACAATCCCGAATCATTTCGAACCTAAGAGGTGGAGTTGCCCCCCCTAAGTCAAAGCACCGACTGATAACGGAGACCATAGTAGTTTTTTTGTTTTTTTTTTTTTTAAAGAAAGGTTCGTGTCCTTTGTCCCTGGAATGAGATAACTGGTTAATGATTTTATACTGGTGGTTTAATTAGGACAGTTCTTTTTTTTTTTTTGTTTTTTTTAATGAGGTTTTGTATTGGTGATTTAGATAGAACAGTTCTTTTTAGTGTGGATTTATATTTGTTGTTTCAGACCTTCTTTTTTTTTTTTTTTTTTTTTTTAGTGTTTTTTTTATGTTCGTTGTTTTATTAGAACAGTTGTTGTTGTTGTTTTTTAAGTGTGGTTTTATGTTCGTTGTTTCATTAGAACAGTTCTTTTTTAAGTGTGGTTTTATGTTCGTTGTTTCATCAGAACAGTTCTTTTTGTGTGTGTGTTATTTATGTGCGTTGTTTCATAAGAACAGTTGTTGTTTTAAATGTGGTTTTATGTTCATTGTTTTATTATTCTCTTTTTTTTAAATGTGGATTTATATTTGTTGTTTCATTAGAACAGTTCTTTTTTTTTAAGTGTGGTTTTATACTGGAGGTGTTAATCAGAATCTTAGTGCACGTAAGAGAACCCCGAGGCACCAAAATGGTTTGTCCGTGGCAAAATTCTGTAGTAAAATCCACTTTGATAAGAAAACTAATACAATTTGCAAGCAGGAGAAATGAAGAAAGAAAGAAAGAAAGAAAGAAATGTTGGTGCTTCACACTAGCGACGCATTCTCCCTAGGGAGGGCAGCTCAAATTTCACTTCGATAAAAGTGCTGTGACAGAGCGTTATACAATACGACACAGCGCAACACAACGCAATGCAATGCAATGCAATGCAAACTAACCCAAAACAGCGCAAGTGCACCGCAGTGCAATGCAATGCAATATGTGTGTGTGTGTGTGTGTGTGTGTGTGTGACAACATTTTACAAGGTACACACAACTCCAAGTCAATGCTGATTATGCTACCAAATCAGCTAACACACAGGTAAATTCTTCTTCTTCTTCTGCGTGCGTGGGCTGCAACTCCCACGTTCACTTGTATGTACGCGAGTGGGCTTTTACGTGTATGATCGTTTTTACCCCGCCATGTAGGCAGCCATACTCCGCTTTCGGGGGCGTGCATGCTGGGTATGTTCTTGCTTCCGTAACCCACCGAACGCTGACATGGATTACAGGATCTTTAACGTGCGTATTTGATTTTCTGCTTGCGTATACACACGAGTGGGGTTCAGGCACTAGCAGGTCTGCACATACGTTGACCTGGGAGATCGGAAAAAAATCTCCACCCTTTACCAACCAGGCGCCGTCACCGAGATTCGAACCCGCGACCCTGAGATTGAGAGTCCAACGCTTTAACTGCTCTGGCTATTGCGCCCGTGAATTATGGAAATGATACATGTGAACCAAACCCGGACGCTTTCTCTAAAGAGGCCTGTCCTTCCATTTGCCGTCATTTGACTCCCACACACAGCAGCAATGTCAGAAGAAATGCGCCAGTGGATGTGGTAGCATAAGCAGCATTGACTTAGAAGTTGCGTACCTTCTAAACGGAGAGAGTTATTCCCCTTTATTTGTTGTTTTTGATATTTTTTAAGCTCACAGGCTCTTTGTTCTTTTCTTTATTGATAGATAGATAGGTATACTTTCTTTTTTTATGGGATAGAAAAGGGAAGGGGTGGGGGTGGGGGGAGGGTGCAGGACTTCCTAAGCTCAACCAGCGAACAGGTAGAGATACTGGTCAAGCATTCCACGCACGGTGCTGTGAAAATCAGGTGCTATCTGATGACTCTCTCTGTGTGTGTGTGTCTGTGTGTGTGTGTGTGCAAATTGTTAAAATGTTTTGTGTTGTCAAAGCAGCAAGAAGCATTGTTTATTTTTAATACTTAATTTTTTTTCTTTCTTTTCTTAGAGCTATTCATATAGAAAAGGTTGGAAACATCTTGGCAGATTTTTTTATATTTTTTTTTTTTTAAAGAAATGTTTGACGTGGTTTATTTATTACCTTCTGCAAAATAGGGGTTTGTTTGTGGAGGTAACGGTTTGTTTTATGTCTCCAGTCAGATGGGGACTGGTTTGTGGAGGTAACGGTTTGTCTGTGTCTCCAGACAGATTGGTTTGTGGAGGTAACGGTTTGTCCTTTGTGGAGGACAACGTGTGTGTCGTTTCCATCCATAGTTTGTGGATGTTGTACCACAAGTGATGGTACTGTCTTCAGTTTGATGAGGATTAATTTTCTTTGTGGAGATGGTTGGTATGTACAGGATGACATCAAAAGATGGGGGGTTGTTTGTGGTGGAAGTTCATTTTAAAAGAAAAATCTTCAGCAAGATGAAGATTTGTTTATGGAAGTGGTTTGTTTATAAAAAGTAAATACCCCGGAAAACGGAGTATGGCTGCCTACATGGTGGAATGTAAACGTTCATACACGTAAAAGCCCACTCGTGTACATACGAGTGAACGTGGGAGTTGCAGCCCACGAACGAAGAAGAAGAAGAAGAAGATAAAAGTGAATGTCTTCAGCAAGATAACGACTTGCCTGTGGATGTCAAGGTGTTTCCCTTCCGGTCGATGGTTTGAATCAGCTGCTGTGGGAATTCAGGGGGCAAGGACACTGTGAAAACCCACCTTGTCATGTTCGAAAGCTGCCAGAGACGATTCACTGTTTGTTTTGATGTCCTCTGTGTGTGTGTTTGCGTTTCTCTCTCTCTCTCTCTCTCTCTCTCTCTCTCTCTCTCTCTCTCTCTCTCTGTGTGTGTGTGTGTGTGTGTGTGTGTGTGTGTGAGGGGGAAAGAGCACACATTATTATCTTTATTACGCGTCGATATGTTCCTTGTTTTGGTGGTGTTTGCAAACACACACGCATTGACTGATGTGTGATGTGTGGTCCTGGCGTTGTGTGAGCGTTGTAAAACTCGACACCCACCGGCAGACAAAAAGTTGTAAGAGATTTATTTCATGCTGCCAGTGTGACTGTCATCAAAAAATAGCAGAAAGCGTGCTTCCAGTCACATCCTGTGGGATCCATGTGATCGAGAAAGTGGTGTATACTTTTCTTTTTTTCTTTTTTTGTTGTGGTGAAAGTGTGTGTGTGTGTGTGTGTGTGTTGTGTGTGTGTTGTTGTTGTTGTTCGTCTTCCCTGTCTGATGTGTCCAGTGTGTTGGTCTTTCTTTGGGAATCACTTGTAAGGTGGCCATAGTTGTAAGGTGGCCATAGTCTATCTGTGGGGCTCATGTTTTGGCTGTGTTGTTCATGTTCCTGTCTGGTGAACGCAGCTTTTTTTTTTTTTTTTTTTTTTTTTTTTTTTTTTTTTGTCATCTCATATGATTTCTGGTTGTGGGAGATCTCTAATCAGATTGTAATGAGTAAGAGAATGAATGTTGGAGAGAACAAAAATTGTGTGTGTGTGTGTGTGTGTGTTGGGGGTGCGGGGGGGGGGGGGTGCGTTTGTGCGTCTATTTCGAACTGTTCCGCTTCAGTCAAGAAGCTCTCGGAGCCTGCAATGCAACACGTGTTCTATCGTTGATCGCTTTCCCTCGATGGGTCAGAAATGCATATGATTATGAAAGTTTCACTCACACGAAAGTAATGATTATGCATGAAAATATTACGTTGTTTGTGAACATTTGGTTGGTGTGTAATTATCAGGGTATGTTACGTTATTTCTTGTGCTTTTCAGTAGTTTTATGGTGTCGTGTCTGTCACTGTGTGTGGGTTAAAAACTCTTGAACTGCAGCCATTTCCGTGAGTTGAAAACAGTGTGTCAGTTTTAATCCATTACCCATTGCCATGGGTTGTGAACGCTGTGTAAACCCGAACCTGGCGCGGTGTGTTACGAACGCTTTTTCAAACCGAACTGAACCAGTTGCTGTGGGTTAGAAGTGCTGTGTGATCCTCTTGCTGTGGATTATGTACAGTGTGCGAACTGCACCTATTGCCATGGGTTGCAAACAGTGTTTGAGCATTGTGCAAATAGTTTCGCAACTTGAGCCCAGTGCCGCTTTTTTTTTTTTTTTTTTTTTTTTTTTTTTAAACATGTTTGTGCATATATATTTCATCATGCCGCTGAATGGGATTGTTTATTTCTGAGTTTTGTTGGTGTTGGAAACGTTGATGTTGAGGTGATGTCGTTGTCACTATGGAAACGTTGACATTGAGATTGGTGTCGTTGTCACCATGGAAACGTTGACTTTGAGATGGTGTCGTTGTCACCATGGAAACGTTGACATTGAGATTATGTCATCGTCACCATGGAAACGCTGACATTGAGATGGTGTCGTTGTCACCATGGAAACGCTGACATTGAGACGGTGTCTTTGTCACTGTGGAATCGTTGACATTGAGATGATGTCATCACCACTGTTTTCCTTCCAGTTACAGACGATGAGGATGTCGATGTTAATAATTGTCGGGCAGTTTTGTGTAGAAACACTATGTGTGCGTTGTAGCACGGTTCATGGTTGTGATATCAATAAATAAATCAATAATCAATAATTATGCTTAGATATGTTGTTGATGGTGCACTGTGCATCTTGCTGGGTCGTCCTCGCAATGTGTAGATCAGTTTTGTTCGTTCATTGATTGAATTTTTTTAAAATTTTTCAATGTATAATTTTCAGTTAATACCCCCTCCCTCTCTTCCCCAACCCCTCCACTTCTTTTAGAACTTTCACCTTTCTTTCTATCTTTCTGGTGTGGACGAAATACAACTGACCTCCAGTTTTTAACTGCTATCGTAACCAGGCCAAACCTTCATCATTCGCATCAAGACTGAATGTCCAGTGCTTCCACTCACAAAAAAAAAGACAAAAAAAAAAAGACGAGAGAAGCAGAAGAAGAAGAAGAAGAAGGAACCCTACGCGAATACAACACGAATACACAAACTTTACTGTCTATACTTTGGTACAGAGATTTCCTTTTTGGCAGCACTACGTGTCCAACACAAAATAAAAATAAAAATAAAATAACAAGATGAACAAATGCATTGCCAGTTCAGCCTAATTCTTTATCAGTTCTTTCAGCCGGCTGAACAGTTGGAGGGTGGGGTGGGGGTGGGGCAGACAGTTTGTATTTGTATTTGTATTTCTTTTTATCACAACAGATTTCTCTGTGTGAAATTCGGGCTGCTCTGCCCATGGAGAGCGCGTCGCTACACAACAGCGCCACCCCCTTTTTTTTTTGTATTTTTTTCCTGCCTGCAGTTTTATTTGTTTTTCCTATCGAAGTGGATTTTTCTACATAATTTTGCCAGGAACAACCCTTTTGTTGCCGTGGGTTCTTTTACGTGCGCTAAGTGCATGCTGCACACGGGACCTCGGTTTATCGTCTCATCCGAATGACTAGCGTCCAGACCACCACTCAAGGTCTAGTCTTCTTCTTCTTTTCGGTCGCACTTGTCACAGAGTCAGGCTGGCCTGCGAGACAAATGTCGTCGTGGCTTCCAGGTCTTGTCTCTTGTGCGTAATTGCATGGCACTGTGGTTTGTTAGAAGGCGCGCGCTGGCCCAGTACCGCTGTCTTCAGCCCTCTAGGTTTCTGTAGGGGTTACCCCGCCCTTAGCTCATGGCCTAAAGACCTACCCTGACTCAAGGTCTAGTGAAGGGGGAGAAAATATCGGCGGCTGAGCCGTGATTCGGACCAGCGCGCTCAGATTCTCTCGCTTCCTAGGCGGACGCGTTACCTCTAGGCCGTCACTCCACATAGTTGATGACAGTGACTGCAACACGCTGTCCATGACAGTCATTGTTATTGGCGAGATAGTGCAGTCAGGTTTTTTTCCATAGACAATGGGTTTTTTTTGGGTTTTTTTTGTTTTGTTTTTTCAAACTCAGGGTTGGTTGTAGTTTTCTAGTTTGATCTGTTGCCTAGCACAAACGAATTCATGCTGTTCATCATCCTTTCTGATTTGTTCTCATGCACGGTGACCCCCAAAAATGGTGCTAAAGCAGCCTGCGTGCGACATTGTGAGTTCTTGTTTTCCCCCGCACCTTCAGTATGGTATGTCAGTTTTCTCCGGGGTCCTTTTGTGAAGTAGGGGGGAGTGGAGCAGGAGGTGAAGTATTTTCAGTTTGCAAGTTCTTAAGCAACACCCGTGTATACATTGTTTTGTTTGTTTTTTTTTGGGGTTTTTTTTTCTCATCTCCTCCTGTTTTGACATTGAAGCTGAGGCGATAACTGTTGTTTTTGTTTTTTTTTTAAGGGAAGAAATGTGCGTTGATATGTTAGCATTTGCTTTTCTTACAGATATTATGTTTATTGGATTTTTTTTTCTTCTCTTTTTATAATGAATGTGTAATTTGCACGCGCGCGCGTGCGCGCGCACACACACACACACACACACACACACACACACACAAAATGCTTTGTGTTTATCCCTCACGATATCGCCGTTGAATAGTTTGTGAAATGAATATTGATTGTGCGCATGACGAAACCCAGACAAGAAAGAGAGAATGGTAGGAAAATACTCTAACAAAGAGGAAGAGAGAGAGGGGAGAGAGAGAGAAGGGGGTGGGGTGGGTGAGGGGGGTTGAGGGATAGAAAAAAGAAGGGGTGTAGAATTAAAAAAAAGAAAGAAAAAAGAACAGACAGTGGAGTTGGAGAAAGAGGAAAGAGAGGGGGAGACTGTAGGGGGCTAGAGAGAGAGGGGAGGGTGGGGGATGATGTAGATAGTTGGAGAGAGAGAAAGAGAGAGAGAGAGAGAGAGAATGGAGGATGTCAGTTAATCAGAAACATTTATGCACCTGCTGTTATGAACAGACTGTGTCACAGTGTGTGTGTGTGTGTGTGTGTGTGTGTGTGTGTGTGTGTGTGTGTGTGTGTGTGTGTGTGTGTGTGTGTGTGCCCAGGTTGGCTGACACGTGTTCTGGATCACGCTGTGTGACAGTGGTGTATGTGTACCGACACACAGTGACTGGTGTTAGGAACAGACTGTATGACAGTATGCATACTGTAGTATGGTGACTGGTGCTATGAAACAGACTGTATGACAGTATATATACTGTAGTATGGTGACTGGTGTTATGAAGAGATTGTGTGACAGTATGTATACTGTGGTATGGTGACTGGTGTTATGAACAGACTGTATGACAATATGTATACTGTAGCAGACTGTATGACAATATGTATACTGTAGTATGGTGACTGGTGTTACGAAACAGACTGTATGACAGTATGCATACTGTAGTATGGTGACTGGTGTTTTGAAACAGACTGTATGACAGTATGTATACTGTATATGGTGACTGGTGTTATGAACAGACTGTATGACAGTATGTATACTATAGTATGGTGACTGGTGTTTTGAAACAGACTGTATGACAGTATGTATACTGTGGTATGGTGACTGGTGTTATGAACAGACTGTATGACAGTGTAGTATGTATACTATAGTATGGTGACTGGTGTTTTGAAACAGACTGTATGACAGTATGTATACTGTGGTATGGTGACTGGTGTTATGAACAGACTGTATGACAGTATGTATATTGTAGTATGGTGACTGGTGTTACGAAACAGACTGTATGACAGTATGCATACTGTAGTATGGTGACTGGTGTTATGAACAGACTGTAAGACAGTATGTATACTGTAGTATGGTGACTGGTGTTATGAAACAGGCTGTGTGAGAATATGTATACCATGGCATGGTTACTGGTGTTTTGAACAGACTGTATAACAATATGCATGCCATGGCATGCTGACTAGTGTTACGAAACAGACTGTATGACAGTATGCATACTGTAGTATGGTGACCTGTGTGAAGGACAAGTCTTACTGTACGTCGACAGCAATTTGCCCGTTCACTTGTACATTCCATTGGTAGCCTATGTGTACAATAATCCGCCACATATGTTATGGACATGTTCTGAGAGATTCGTGTAGAGGGAGTTCTGTTGAGCAACTGTCGACTTGCACTTTGCAGGGTCCTGTTATTGTTGTTGTTGTTTTTTTTTTTTTTTTTGTTTTTTTTCCACATGTATTTACGGTTCGCTCAGCAGACAGTCTTTGTGAAGGAAGAATGTTGTGTGATTAGTTCACAGTGTTTTCATATGCTTTTAAGGGGGCATAGCATTTTAAGAACAGATTAGAATCCCCCCCCCCTCCCGCCCAGCTCTGTAGACCTCCTGTTAGTCTTAACTATGAAGCTTCTTAGACTTCTTGTCAGTCTTAACTATGAAGCTCCTTAGAACTCTCGTCAGTCTTAAGTATGAATCTCCTTAGACCTCTGATCAGTCTTAACTATGAAGCTCTTCAGAACTCTTCTCAGTCTTAACTATGAAGCTTCTTAGGCCTCTTGTCAGTCATAACCATGAAGCTCTTCAGAACTCTTGTGAGTCTTAACTATGAAGCTCTTCAGAACTCTTGTCAGTCCTAACTATGAAACTATTCAGAACTCTTGTCAGTCCTAACTATGAAGCTCTTCTTGAACTCTTGTCAGTCCTAACTATGAAACTATTCAGAACTCTTGTCAGTCTTAACTATGAAACTATTCAGAACTCTTGTCAGGTCTTAACTATGAAGCTTCTTAGACCTCTTGTGAGTCTTAACTTTGAAGCTCTTCAGACCTATTGTCAGTCTTAACAATGAGGCTGTGCAGACCTCTTGTCAGTCTTAACTACGAAGAGAAGTCAGTCTTAACCATGAAACTGTCGAACTTTGTCAGTCTTATCTATGAAGCTCTTCAGAAGTCTTGTCAGGTCTTAACTATGAAGCTTCTTAGACCTCTTGTCAGTCCTAACTATGAAGCTTCTTAGACCTCTTGTCAGTCCTAACTATGAAGCTCTGCAGACCTATTGTCAGTCTTAACAATGAGGCTGTGCAGACCTCTTGTCAGTCTTAACTATGAAGCTTCTTAGACTTCTTGTCAGTCTTAACTACGAAAAGAAGTCAGTCTTAACCATGAAACTGTCGAACTTTTGTCAGTCTTATCTATGAAGCTCTTCAGAACTCTTGTCAGGTCTTTAACTATGAAGCTCTTCAGAACTCTTGTCAGGTTTTAACTATGAAGCTTCTTAGACCTCTTGTCAGTCATAACTATGAAGCTCTTCAGACCTCTTGTCAGTCCTAACTATGAAGCTCTTCAGAACTCTTGTCAGGTCTTAACTATGAAGCTTCTTAGACCTTTTGTCAGTCTTAACTATGAAGCTCTTCAGACCTTTTGTCAGTTTATCGCCATGTAGCATCGCGAACTGATATGCCAGGCCTTCTTTCTTCCCTCAAGTTCATCTTGGATCTCCCGTCAATCAACAAAGGCAGTCTATATATAGTCACACGGTCTTACTTAATGTGACGATGTGGGTGTGTATATATTATGTGTGTTTATTGCAAGGCTTATCTTTCCAACTATCAGACATTTTTTTTTTAAAAAGAAAAATTTAAAAAAAGAAAAAAAAAAAGAATAGTAACTTGACCTGCCAAGAATTGGGATTAAACATGCCCTGCAGTAATATGACCTGTTTAGCAGTTTCTTCCATTCATTCATAATTCCTGTGTTGGATCATTTAGGTATTGTTGGCAAATATTTTTTTCGTATTTTTTTTTGGCAACAAAATGGATAGTGGGTCGTGTTTTCCGTATTGTGAACTGCTTGTTTCAGAAAATTGTGTTTCGTTTTCGTTTTTTGTTTTTTTTGTTTGTTCTAATCTGTGCTCTTTGAGTTCAGTGTTTTGTATCCCTGACTGATTGTGTGTGTGTGTGTGTGTGTGTGTGTGTGTGTGTGCACATGTCAATAATGTGTTACCATGTGCGTTATATTGTGTTTTTTGGATGACGATAGAATCAAACGATGAGTGGCTGTGCTTCCCTTTTTCAGTTTTATCAGAGGCATCATGGTGTGGTGAAGAGCAGGGAAGTTGTTGAGCTGTGGGTCGGTTGGACGTTTTTGTTTTTCTCTCTCTCTCATCTGTCAGATGTATCCTGGTGTTGTGAAGAAAAGTTTGTTGTGTGTTTTTTTTTTTTTTTTTTTTTTTTTTTTGGGGGGGGGGGGGGGGGGGGGGGGGGGTTCGGAGTTCTAGGTCTGTTGAAGGTGCTGTCGCCTGGACTATTAGCAACAACAACAACAACAACAACAACAACAATAATAATAATAATAAAGAATAATGATAATTATAGGTCTTTTGAAGAGTAGATGTGGGTTGGAATTTCTCTGTCACCTTCTGCCTGTCTCTCTGTCTCACCCCACGTCTCTAATTCCACGCTCCCCCACTTTTCCTTTACTTTCTTCACTCCCCGCCCCCTTTCCTCCTTACCTTCACCCCCCCTCTCCCCCTTCTTTCACTCCCCACTCCCTTTACTCTACCCCTCCCCCTTCCCCCTTACCTTCACTCCCCGCCCTTCCCCCTTACCTTCACTACCCCCTCTCCCCCTTCTTTCACTCCCCACTCCCTTTATTCCCACCCTTTCCCCCCAGTCCGTCCCTCTCCCCCTCCCCCTCCCCTTGTTCCACTCCCCACTCCCTTTACTCTATTCCCACCCATTCCCTCCAGTCCGTCCCTCTCCCCCTCCCCCCTCCCCTTGTTCCACTCCCCACTCCCTTTACTCTATTCCCACCCTTTCCCTCCAGTCCGTCCCTCTCCCCCTCCCCCTCCCCTTGTTCCACTCCCCACTTCCCTTTACTCTATTCCCACCCATTCCCTCCAGTCCGTCCCTCTCCCCCCCCTCCCCCTCCCCTTGTTCCACTCCCCACTCCCTTTACTCTATTCCCACCCATTCCCTCCAGTCCGTCCCTCTCCCCCTCCCCCTCCCCTTGTTCCACTCCCCACTCCCTTTACTCTATTCCCACCCTTTCCCTCCAGTCCGTCCCTCTCCCCCTCCCCCTCCCCTTGTTCCACTCCCCACTCCCTTTACTCTATTCCCACCCATTCCCTCCAGTCCGTCCCTCTCCCCCCCCTCCCCCTCCCCTTGTTCCACTCCCCACTCCCTTTACTCTATTCCCACCCATTCCCTCCAGTCCGTCCCCCTCCCCCTCCCCCCTTCCCTTGTTCCACTCCCCACTCCCTTTACTCTATTCCCACCCTTTCCCTCCAGTCCGTCCCTCTCCCCCCTCCCCCTCCCCTTGTTCCACTCCCCACTCCCTTTACTCTATTCCCACCCATTCCCTCCAGTCCGTCCCCCTCCCCCTCCCCCTTCCCTTGTTCCACTCCCCACTCCCTTTACTCTATTCCCACCCATTCCCTCCAGTCCGTCCCCCTCCCCCTCCCCTTGTTCCACTCCCCACTCCCTTTACTCTATTCCCACCCTTTCACTCCAGTCCGTCCCTCTCCCCCCTCCTCCTCCCCTTGTTCCACTCCCCACTCCCTTTACTCTATTCCCACCCATTCCCTCCAGTCCGTCCCTCTCCCCCCCTCCCCTTGTTCCACTCCCCACTCCCTTTACTCTATTCCCACCCTTTCACTCCAGTCCGTCCCTCTCCCCCCTCCTCCTCCCCTTGTTCCACTCCCCACTCCCTTTATTCCCACCCATTCCCTCCAGTCCGTCCCTCTCCCCCCTCCCCCTCCCCTTGTTCCACTCCCCACTCCCTTTACTCTATTCCCACCCATTCCCTCCAGTCCGTCCCTCTCCCCCCTCCCCCTCCCCTTGTTCCACTCCCCACTCCCTTTACTCTATTCCCACCCATTCCCTCCAGTCCGTCCCTCTCCCCCCCTCCCCCTCCCCTTGTTCCACTCCCCACTCCCTTTTACTCTATTCCCACCCATTCCCTCCAGTCCGTCCCTCTCCCCTCACCCTACCCCCCTTCCCTTTGACTCCACTCTCCAGAGTGATGAATCAAACATTTGAGAAGGGAGCACACGTACCACATATGTTTTCTTTATGATGCGTGAGTGTGTGTGTGTGTGTGTGTGTGTGTGTGTGTGTGTGTGTGTGTGTGTGTGTGTGTGTGACTGTTGTTGTTGTTGCTGCAGCAGCAGCTGTTGTGTTGCTGTTAATTTTCCAATATGGCATATGGATTAGCGGAGAGAAGAGGAAGGGGTGTTTCGTTTATTTTATTTTTTATTTTTGCGGTCTTATATATATATGACAATGTACAAACAAATGTATCGGATAAAACATGTGTGTTACACGCTATCTTAAACAACCAGCATCAGTACTTGAATGTAGCTTTATTATAAATGTGTAGTGGTGGTTGTTTTTTTTTAAAGATTTTTTTTTTTTTTACACACATTTATTTACATGTGATTATTTTGTTCGGATTTTTGTTTCCTTTTTTTTTTTTTCTCCTTCAAACTCAGAGGGTGGGGCCGCGTGAGAATCAGTGAGGTGCTGGACTTCTGATCCAGTGTTCACCAGTGATCAGGGTTCGAGGCCCCGTTCCGGCATGGTGTGTCTTTTTTTTTTTTTTTTTTTTTTTCTGAAGGACACTTGACTCCGATTTTCCTCAGCCCGGGCTAGGCGTGAATGGCCACCTGACTTCGCTCGGGGAAGGTCATAACGGCGGAAGGAGTGTACTGGGCCTCGGCTACGTGAGCCGATTCCCGGACACGGTGGGTGTGAATCTAATGCCCTGATGGCTGTTTAAAAAAAAAAGAAAAAAAAAGAAAAAAAGAAAAGGCTGTTGAATTGTTCCCAAACAATGGATATTTTACTTTGTGGAGGGAACACATACCAGCAGACAGATTTTTCAAGTGCACATGCACACGCTCACATACAGACATACGCTGTGCACGCGTGCGCGCACACACGCAAGCAAGCACACACACACACACACACACACACACACACACACACACACACACACACACACCGGGTTTGCGTTCCTGGTTGGCTGGTCGTCTTTTCACTCCCCCCTCTTGTAAGCCGCGAGGTGAAAGGACACCATACCACCACTGATCACTACATATCACTGCAACTTCACTGGATCTCCACTGGACAGATATCTGCCAGTGGTCCCTCACTATCCTTGTTGTAAAGCGTGTGTATGGTGTCACATAAACCGTGTATAGATTTGCAAATAATGGTATACAGATATGTATCTCATGATCAAGGTGATTATTCTGATTATTATATGATGATGACGATGATGATGATGCATATTGCCTGTAGATGATGTCCAGATATTTTGTGGCTTACAATGGATGACTGGGTCTTTGTGGTGGGAGTGTGTGTGTGTGTGTGTGTGTGTGTGTGTGTGTGGTGTGTGTGTGTGTGTTGTGGATGATAATGACTGGTCAGATGGAAGGAAGGCACACAGAGAGAGAGAGAGAACTTGTGGACTACACAATAAAACATAAATCTGCAAAGTATGTAATGTGTGGTGTTGTGCATTGTTTGACAAATGGGAACGCGAGTTTGTTAATTTTTAAATGCGTGCATACAGAACATCGTCATTAACACACACACTCACAGACACACGCACACACGCACACACACACACACACACACACTTACATACAGAGATGATGAAGAAACAAATGTGATACGTGAAAAACAAAAAAACATAACAAAAACAAAACCAAAACAACAAAAAAGAAAAAGAAAAAAAGTTAAGACTGTAACACCACCTGCCCAGTTTTTTCCTTCCTAAAAAAACCCGCAACTGTGAAAGGGTTGACTCCTCCTTGATCGTTTTTACCCCGTCATGTAGGCAGCCATACTCCGTTTACGGGGGTGTGCATGATGGGTATGTTCTTGTTCCCATAAGCCACCAAGCGCTGACATGGATTACAGGATTTTTATATGCATATTTGATCTTCTGATTGCGAAAACACACGAAGGGGGTTCAGGCACTAGCAGGTCTGCACATGTGTTGACCTAGGAGATCGGAAAAATTTCCTCCCTTTACCCACCAGGCGCGGTTACTGAGATTCGAAACGGGGACCCTCAGATTGAAAGTCCAACGCTTTAACCACTCGGCTACTGCGCCCGTTGGACAAACAGCTTCAAGAGCTACAGGACGAGATGACAGAAGCCAAGCAAAAAGCAGGAAGCAACCCGTCAGATGAGACAGAACCACCAGCGACTCCAACAGGCGATGGCCAGATTCCTCAAGACAAACACTCAAATCAGGAGCCAAATGTGCAGAAAGAAGACATCCAAGCTAAACCTGGAGAAAGATGGCAAAAAGCTGTGGAGAGTTGTAGGTCAACTCAGTAACGAGGACAGCAGATTCCCATACACCACACTGGAAGAGAAAGCACATCCAGTGTTATTAGTATGTTCAAAGAATAAGACTTTTGGCAGTAATTATATCTTTAGGGATATCAAGTGATTATCTGAATGATGAATCTAACTGAAATCTTTTTTCGACCAGTTTTCTGAGACCAAACGCTTTCGACAGGAACAAGACAAGTGACACACACAGGAATAAGGTGAATTTAAAGGCGTTTGAAATATACGGCTCATGAAGGGAAATATAGGTATACAAGGCACACACCAAGACAAAATACAATTAAAATTATTCTATTCCACGACAAAACGGACAATTAACATTTTCTCTTTTTTGTTGTTGGTTATCTCAAGGGATGAAGTTTCAGCGGGACATTGTATGCATTTTCAAAGAACAGGATTTCTGGCTGTCTTTATATCTTCAAGGATATCACTGAATTATCTGAATGAAGAATCTAACTTAAATATTTCTTTCTTTCGACGAAACGTGCAGAAACTATATTTTGCACACAACATTAAACAACCTTTGTTCAAGAGTTTTTACATATTCTGTATCTACAGATAATAAATATCTGCGTTTTTATGCTGTGGTGAAGGATCCTTCAAGAAAGAAAATGACCACTTCCTCATTACTGTTTATATTGAACCAGCATATCTTGAAGCTACTTCACCTGAATCCGATCTGCATTAGACTCCATCCATTTTAAAAGTTGAGATTCTTTGGATTTTTCCCACTTTTCTGTCAAAGTATTCAATGTATATACAAACGGATTAACAGCAGAGTTTAGAGGTAATACAAATATTGCTAAGGCCACAGTTACTTCACCAGGAATGGGAATACCAGCCAATGCAAACATTCCACACAATCCAATAGGAAACCAGCACATAAAATCTGTTACTGCAATGGTGATCAACCGCTGAGCTATGGTGATATCTTGTGATACTTTGGTAGAGTTAGTCTTCAAAGCATTAGTCTGTATGGACCAGTAAATGAATGCCTGTCCTACAGAGATGAATAAAAACAGAACGAAATTAAGAACAATCATTACAGTGAAAGAATACAATTTTCCTTTGAACTCTTGTTTCGTTACTGGCAGCGGAATACAGATACCCGACTGGCTGTAAAACTCCCAGTGTGATGTCACGGGAAGTAAAGGCACCAAAGCAAGAAACCAGCCAACTAACCAGATCAGTAGACAAACAACAGCTGCTGATATTCGCTCAAATCGGAAAGTGCTGAATGGAAAGCAGAGGACAATAAATCGATCTAAAGTGATCAGACAGATGATCAGAGCTGATACTTCACTGGACAACAGAGACAGAACACCAGCCACAGTACAGGTCACGCTGTTTTTCCATGTGTCATCATGATGGAGATATTTGCCACGTAACCTTTCATCAGCCACTCCTATAACACCCATGTAGACACCCATCAGAAAGTCAGCCATTGTAAGGTTGGTAACAAACACACTAAAGCCACTGGAAAAGGTCATGCCCTTTGCAAACAAACGTGCACAGAAACAGAAGGCATTACCAGACACTGCCAGACACGTGATCAGCCACAGAAACCCACGGTATGTCCATGACTGCAGTAAGTCTTCACACGATGAAATTTCATCTTTGGGAGCAAAACAAAACGATATCTCAAAATGCTCAGGGAGTATTTCATCACAGCATAGTTTATAGTTATGTGATGAAATGTAGCGTAGATGCGAAAGATGCTTTAAAATGTCAGATGGAAAGTTTGTGACAGGAGTATTCTCCATGTACAGATCAGTCAGTTGTGGAGTGAACTGAAAACCATCAGGACTTATGGTATGAATGGAAGTGAATGTTAAATTAAGTTTTTGTAATTGAATAAAGTGTGTAAATGCTTTTGAATCAAACTCTGTCAGTGCTGTGTGTGACAGATCTATCAATGTAAGATCATTTTGTTGAAAACCGGACAAAGAATCAGCATACACTGATACTATTGGATTGTTAGACAAGGACAATGACTGCATACTTTTTAAACCAATAAACGAGGTCATGTTGACATGCTGCAGCTTGTTACTGCTGAGGTCAAGGAATCTCAAATTGAACAATTTCATTTCAGGCAGGAGGGATAGAGAACACCCAGCAAGAACCAGACAAATAAGATAGGAGTTACTGTTCACATCAGACAGAGTCAGACCTGAACCTGTGGCATCCAAAGAACGGATCTGAGGGAAGAGTTCGGCATGGAAAGGCTGGACACAGAGAAAGGTGTGAACCTGACACAGGCAGCCTACAGGACAGGCAGTACTGCACCATAATTCATCATCATGCATTGGGCAGTGAGGCCAGCCATCACACACGTGGTTATTGTGTACACATGTCGTCGAATATCGACATCGGAGAAGCCCTGGACATGTCAACTCCTCACATCCCTCTTCATCCCCGTGCTCCATACAGTCATGAAACCCATTGCATCGTGTGTAAATAGGCAGACAGTCGTTGAAGTCTCCTAGACAACGGTAGTGTGTGTCTGGACAAAAGTCGCTGGAATTCATTGAGAATGAGATGAAGTGCGTAATTCCATTGAACAGGACAAGGACAGGAGATGGAATGCGTTTCTTAATGATGAGTTTACCTAGGAAATTAGAACAGCTCCTTTCGTCTGAATCGTCCTGACAATGGGACATGAGATCACACACATTGTCATAGGAGATGCACTGACCATTTGCACACGTGAAAACTGTGTTCCTACAAGGACGACGCTTACAGAAAGATTCATCACTGGAATCCTGACAGTCAGCTATGAGGTCACATACCAGGGAATATGACAGAGTGGTTGTGTTGTCACTGCATGTGAATGTGAGAGTTAAAGTGACTTGTTGATCTGTGTAACTCAACATATTACTATATGACAGTTGATCAGAAGTATGGCATGGGTATGAGTACTGCTGACTACAAACTTCACCATTGTTGGAACCACAAGAGAGACGTTTGTGAGTCACATGACCATCGTTGCACTCTGTCATGTAGTATTGTTCCTTTGAGAATGATACGTGTGTGTTGGGCAAGGAAATTCCCTTTGGATAACGGGATATATCTGTACTCTTGTTTATTTTGACTTCACAGGACACCACATAGTACCAGCAATACAACGGGTCACAGGGTGCCCCGAACATTCTCGTCTGTCTCAATGAAACAGTAAGGCAAGAAATGGACCTTATTCGGACAAAAGCCTCCCTTTCAAATGAATGGTGGAAAACATTTCTGTCTTCGGTGTAATCATTGTGTCTGTACATAACGGGAAACGCTAAATTGTTTGAATACACACCTACCAGCCTAGGGTGAAAGCTACCCCAGTATCTTTTTGATCTATTGGTTATAACTCCATATGGGTCAAACAGACAGGTAGGAAAACCCAGTGTGCCACCAAGCAAATTACAATCCTTATTTCCAATTTTATTAAGATCTGTTATGTTTCTTAAACGTCTGTATGGGTCCCCCTTTCATATCCAGTTTGTAACCACCGGTCACACAAGGCTACCATCCCCTGACAGTCAGCACTGCTGAAGGGACAGTGTTCTGTTTCATCTCGCCCATCTTCACACTCTGTCTCCAGGTTACAATCCATGTGGTGCTGAAAGCTGGAATAGTGCTCCACTGAACAGTTCCACAAACCACTGCGTAGCTTCTGGGGTGCTTTAGTTTCACGGAAAAAAGTAAAGAAAAACTGAAAGCACTGTGTTTGGGTCAGTTTGACACAGGAGTGGCAGTCAAAATAAACAATGAAGTGTGGGTCATTAAAACAATACATCAGAGCAGTGTTACTCTCTGGCCAGCCAGTACCCCAGACTTTGATTCTGGTTTTGGATCCACTGTGATAACGATACAGAATGATGATCAAATCATATGGTGAAAACCTTTTGAGACTGATCATGAATGGGTGTCTGACTGGCACATGTAGTTTGCCCCACAGTGTGCATGTATAGTTATCACTTGCATTTCTGCTCAGGGTGAAGTATCCAGATGATGGTGATGTCATAACAAGAACCAGCCCAGGTGCTTTGAATGTGTTTCAAATTGTTATATTTTAAGTTATGTCCAGTTTAAAGAACTATTTCAAGATGCAGTGGTCAAACACCAATCAAAATACTAGCCAGCCACAAAGAACATGTACAGTATCAAAAAATCATGGAAGGGAATTTTGGCAAATTCAAAATTCTAGGATTCTGGCTTCTGAATGATTTGTCAAACATAATGGAGATTAATGTAGGAAGCACGTTTGTCAAGATGAAGGAT
The DNA here is from genome assembly GCF_041734735.1 of Babylonia areolata. Lineage (NCBI taxonomy): Eukaryota > Metazoa > Mollusca > Gastropoda > Neogastropoda > Buccinidae > Babylonia > Babylonia areolata. The sequence continues at coordinate 6,202,962 of NC_134903.1, read as the reverse complement.
ATTTAAAATCTGGATGAAAAGAACAAGCACAGTAGTAGTTATTCAATTGCTATTTTAAAAGAAAATTTATGATCTTTCTTTTCTTGTTTTATTCAAAAGCCAAATGATTTCTGGCCCTCGGTCTGCAATCTTATCTACATATCGGCATTTTGTGTGATATGTTGTAAAAGGTTTCAGAGTTTGGGTCTTTTAGTAAGATAAATTGAGGTGTTTATTTCTCTAACCTGGAACACACACACAATACCAAAACCCAGGTCAAAATAATACCAAATCATATGCTAAACATCACTGCCATGAAAGGCTAGAATAACATTAAACATCAATATGTCGTCAGACCACTTCAAACACACACACAAAAGTATAACCTTTCACCACATACCCAGATGTACACACTCTCCTCAAAGAAATCCATGCAGAATACAGAAGCTCCACTAATCCACAACTAACAATTAGTGACATGAAATATTGTATACCAAATATATGACTGACTAATACAAACTGTGCACCAAACATGTCACTGGCTTATATACAAACTCTGTGTTCATCAAATCCTCTTAACCACAGTTAAACCACCATACAATAACAACTGTTTACAAAGTACCAAACATATCTTCCCTTTGTCTCTGCAAAGTATCTCACTGGTAATCATAGTACAAGTAAATTGTCTCTGGTAACTATTTTAGCAACCTGTGTGCACCACCCTAGGACTGACTCTCAGTAGTCTCAAATCTTTTGAACACATTACAATTATGTGTTGACCCACTGGCATTTAACACATGACTACAACACATGGGAATCACAACTACCAGCTAGTCAAACACGTCTCCCATGACAGTTTGCTATATCACCCTGGTGCACACACACACACACACACACACACACCACACACACACACACACACACACACACACACACACGGAATATCCTCCACACCACAGTTAGCCGGTATAATTGTTTGCCTAAAATATAACCGACACCACTTAACATACAAATAGGTAGGTAATATCTCTAACACCATGAGTAGCTTAACAAAACATTCTATTCTACACACAGATACAACACACAATTATCATCTTTATAGCTTCTCATAACACAATGCTTACATTGTTCCCCACAGTAGGTCAACAACTGATACACAACCGACATGTCACTGAACCCAAGATACAACCCCCAGTTAAACCCCAAAACATGATATCAAAACATCATACATAATACCTATAGCAAAATAGCATGACAAGGGTGGCGGGGTGGGGTGTGTGTGTGTGGGGCGGGGGGTGCTCAAAGACTCAAACCAGTACTTCAATTTAACAAAGTATTGGCTACATTTTATACTTTAAACACTTTTTTTCACTCAGCAAGTCACACACATACTGGATGTACTCTGACACAACTCATGGTTTCTGAATCAAACACGTGTTTGTTACACTTATAATTATGTGCAGTACCACATCCAGCTCAATGGGTCTCTCAGTGTTTATGCGATAAACATCACAGTTCACTTCGTGTTTTTGCCACTAGGGCAATGTGTTAGTCACTGAACCCAATACTTGAAATCAAACATTCAACCAAGTCCAAAAAACAGATCCTAGTTCACTACTCACAGTCCTCCTGGTCAACAGATGTCTTTCTCAGTGGAGCCTCAGTCTCTCATTCTGGCTCCCTAGTTTGCTAACAGCAAGGAAAAGGCTGCAGCATGTGAGCTTGCTGTTTATATTCATGCTTTCCCTACTGGTACAACCCAATGGACCAATGGTCCCAACACTCCAGTCTGTGTCTACGATTCACAGACACATCACCTGATTGATTGTAAATACGCTATGTGTATAAAATGTTGCAAACGGACACCTCTGGTTGGTTACAAGAAGATGACTGATGGCAGAGATGCAACACACACACACACACCCACACACACACACACACACATACACACACAGAGCCCTAATCCATACAAAGACTTCAGAAGGGAAAGGGTGGTGGGAGAGAAGAGGAGAGTGCGGGAGTAGGGAGTTGAACTGGTGTCTGACAGGCTAATTGTTCTGGCTATGTTAGACTGTGAGGTGCCTGCAACTGACTTAACAGAGCAGGCAGGTGGGCTTAGCAAGGGAGGAGAGGGCTTGGAGAGAGAGAGAGAGGGGGGGGGGGGGGGAGGGGGGTGGTGGTAGAGAGGGAAACAAGGGGTAGTGTATTGTGGCTTGGGGATGCCACAACCCAACCATAACCTGACACTATAACATTGTTATGACTTGTTCAAACCAGAAGGTCATGCTGGTGGGTGGGAATGATTGAAACTGACAGACATGTCAGTAAAAGAATGAAACCCAACCGTAGTGGGCCAGTTTTGGTGGATCCATTCCCTTTTCAGCACAGACTTTTCCCTTCGACGAACACGTGTTTTAGATGAAATATCTTGTTTGATATATTTACAGTTAACACATTTGGATTTGATAGTGCCATTATTATTTGAGTTAAAACCTGTATGATTTCTATGAGAACAACAACAACAACAACAACAACCTTTACAAAGTACTGGTTACATACTGGAATCTTCCCTCACTGCCTCCTCATTTGCATCCCAACCACTCTGACTTAGGTTATTTCTGTGTATTCCTCCTTGTGATTCCCCTTTAGTAAAGACCTAAACCCACTTTAGGTGTAGCAAAACCAAAATACTCTACACACATGCTACACACACACATCTCCATTGCTTCTCATCTCTCAATGCCTGCATTGTTTCCAGTCAGTCAACAACTGACAATCCACTGACATATCACTGCACTACCATTTATGTGTGCTTAGGCACAACACGTTCAAATCAAGCATTGAAACAAAAAATCAGTACAAATATCTGTAACAAAAGCGTGAGGGAGGGAGAGGAGGGACTCAAAAAGGCGGGTACTTCCCCTCACTTAGTAGCTACATTTCACACCTTATCCCCTTTTCTTTCCACCAGCCACTACAATATGCAAACTAAACATGCACTGGCTGTACACTGACACAAACCCATAGTTTCTGAACCCAGACACATATTTGTTACATGTAATTGTGCACTCTGGTAATGAAGCCAGGACGAAGCACCAAACGGTGAACAGAGAAGAAGTCAGGACGAAGATGAAGGCAGCCAAAGAAAACTGGATAGAGGAGCAATGCGAAGAAGTTGAGAAAGGCATGGAAGCAGGGAACAGCAAAAAGAGCCTATAGCACCCTCAAGACCCTCACTAAGACTAGCCAGCCAAGATCAGCTGTCATCGAAGATAAGGATGGCAAGCTACTGACAGATAGCGAAGAAGTCCTGAAGAGGTGGACAGAATACTGTGACGGCCTCTACAACTACCAGCTCAATCCAGACTCATCCATATTGCAGGACAACACACGATCCACAGACAGTGAGGAACATCTCCAAGTGTTGAAGGAGGAGGTTGAGGCTGCAATACAGAGTCTGAAGCCAGAGAAATCCCCAGGAGTGGACAACGTCCCATCACAGCTTTTGAAGTATGGGGGGGAAAGAGACCACAGAAGCACTAACAATGCTATGTCAGAAGATCTGGACAGAAAAGAAAAGGCCAACAGAATGGACCCAATCGCTGGTGATTCCTCTACCCAAGAAGGGCAACCTCAAGCAATGTCAAAACTACAGGACTATAAGTCTGATTAGCCACCCAAGCAAAGTCATGCTCCACATCATCCTCAACCAATTGAAATCCAAGGCTGAGGAGCTGCTATCAGAAGAACAAGCAGGCTTTAGAAAAGGGGCGGAGCACTGTCGAACAGATATTCAAGTGTCGTGTCCTCATTGAAAAACATCTACAACACCAAAAGGACATCTTTCACAACTTCATCAACTTCAAGACGGCATTCGATCGGTTGTAGCACAGCAGCCTCTGGCAAGTACTGAGAGGCTTCAACATTGATGAAGGGCTCATTCAAGTCATCCAGGCCCTCTACGAAACATTCCAGCAATGCAGTGCTCCTCAACAATCAACCGAGAAATTTTACCTCCCACTGTTCATAATTGCTTTCTTTTCAATCGAAAAGAGTCTTGAATGAGAAAACCTATTCATCTTGCTGCTGGGCCCATAACCTGCTGCATTGTGCTGACTAGCCATGACGGAGGATGATGGTGATTTTACAAACACCACGACGCAGTCATACCATCCACACACCATTTGCAGTTCGGCAAGAGTGAGCTCTTGCCATTTACTTCCATCTACATGCAAGTATTACAACAAAACTGATTGGCTGACTTTTTTGCCACAACGTAAACACATAATTGTGAGATAATCACCCGGTGATTACAAGATAGTGTTGAATTAATTTCAGTTATTGGTTAAAACTATCTGATATGTATCAGTCTCTTAACTGTAATTTAGTTAGCATGCCCTCTCCTATACGGCTTACTATCAGTATAGTACTACATAATAACTGATTCATTTGAGTCACTTTGACACAGTATGAGCTTTACTTAACTCTATACTGTCAGTGTACTTTCACTTAATCAGCATAGCTTCAATCACTTTAACTACACTATTTGAATACATTAGATATGTCATTTGCTGTCAGTGTTTGGTCTTCACACATATGCATTTTTTATGTTATGTTGTTGCCTACCTCCAAACCAAGTGATAGTCTTTCAATTGCAACATATGATGTGCTTACTTTCCACTGGTAGTTGACATGTACTTATTGACATGTTCTTGTTTGTGTCTTTTATCAGACACTGTCTTATTCTCTTCATCTCTTCTTTACTTCTATAATAATTGTAATAAAACGATAGGAAACCCCTATTTGTGACTGGCCGTCTATGGATTTTATTATGTCCTGGGGCCGGTGCATGGATCTTTCCTACCCTTTAATACAGTAATCAGTTAATTCTTTTGTACCGCACTCTTTATAAAAATAGACCACTCGGGTTCATAGCTACATAATCTATATAAGCTACATAATACTATATATAATCAATTGCACAACAAATGCTAAAGCATAAGGTGCAAAGATCGGATATAATCTACATATATAGGAATGACCAAAAAAAATTTCATTCCATCTATATTATTTCATCGTTTTGTTTCCTTCTTATTTTTTGTATTACCTATCGTTAGCCATTTTGGTAAGCCCCCGCTGTGTGCGTGGCTTTTTTGTTTGTTTCTTTTTTCTTGTTTTTTTGTTGTTGTTCTCGTTTGTTTCATCACTCATGTGGCACACAGTTAGCTGACACTGCCGAGATACATACAGACCTATTTACAAGTTCACAGTGGACATTTTTGCAGTTACAACCAGGCACAGAATTGGCTCTCTCTCCCCCAGAAAAGATTCAAAAGCTCCCCGATTTACTGTTTCTAAAGGGCTTATATCTTCTCCATGTACACATATAAACATGCACATGTGTCTGAGCACACGCGAAGGCTGTGCACACTTACACACACCAAAACACAGGGACATGAACACAACAGGCATGTAACAAGCACAATTATGCATGCACATATCCACACATACACACGATGCACACATATTAGGACGTACGAGCACACACACACACACACACACACACACACACACCACATCACACCACACACACACACACACACACACACACACAACACACACACACACACACACCACACACACTTGTGCCAGCACTCCATCTTTTTCCTGAAAGATTTATTGCTTTCAATAGCATGGCACACTGAAACCAATGCATACATCATAACTCAAAGCTGGAAGGTGCTTTCTGATGTAATACCAGATGTGTAATAAATAATGTTGCAAAAAGGAAAGTGAGAGATGTATATATAACCATATACATTGAAATCTATGTACCCCTGCCTTTACTGAACAGGTTATAATGTACTGGTGGAATGGGTTCCACATTGGCTTTATGCACCCTGTTTGAGTTAGTTTCTTTTGTTCTGTACCTCATGTGGGGGTAAATGTACAGGACCAAAAGACAGCAGTGTTCAGAGTGCTGTGTGCCTTTAGTACCAGTCAGTAACAATAGGGTGTTAGAAAAAGGTGAAGAACTCCCTGCACTAGACAGTATTTTCTCCCTCGGACGTTATCGACTGTGTTGTGCTCGAGGCGCAAGGGAGATAATTCACATATTTCAACATCAGCGCACGGTTTCACTGCAGCTTTGTGAGGCGAGCTTTCAGAACCATTGTTCGCCGAACACAGCTGCGTGAAGACTGAAAGTGTAGATCTGGCATGAGAGAGGGTGGGGTTTAGAAGGGAAGAACAAAGCCATGGAAACAAGGGAAAGGAAGACAGAGCCACTGTGAGATGAGGCGTGGATACCAACCCCCAGGATTGTGCTTCAAGCAGACTTCATGTTGACCGTCAAAGATTTTCAGATCACCCTTGATGGTTGTCTCCCTCTGTCCGAATTCTTCTCTCCAGTGGTTATCACAGCTTTACAGGTATTGTCTGATAACCAAAGTCATGTAGCCGCTACAGACGTGAAAGTGCAATATTTAGAGTCACACGTTCATAGTGGCATCTATGAGGCAGGATCCTAGATTCATAACATCGCTGAGCCATGAGTGTACCCACTGCCAAGCCATGAAGGTCTTGCAGGTAGGTACTTTCTAATGCAGGTAGTCTTAAAGTTTACCTTCTGCTCAGATGCAAGTGTTGAGGGGTGGGGAGGTGGATATAGTATCCACTGCTGGGTTACATGAAGCATGGACAACTAACTGGCAACTTCGTTTTGGCTGAATGACCGTACTCAGTGGATAACTGACTGACTGATTGAAGTTGACGACCTTTTCACCCAGCTTTTTCATATGTGTTTTTATGGTGTAGAATCTATTTCCAAAAAAAAAAAAGAAAAGAAGGAAAACAATATAAGAGAGAGGAGAGAGAGAAGAAGAGAGAGAGAGAGAGAGAGAGAGAGTCTGAAACTGGACTAAATGGACACACTAATATGTGGTTCTTGTTTTTTTGTCTAATCACAGAGCAAACCATTTCTGGATAATGTTCGCACCAACTTAACAAGGCTCAGGGCCATATGCCCAGGAATAGAATATTTCACTGGATCAAAACAAAACAAAGTAAACAATCCTGGAAGTCAATTTCAGACTGTGACAAACATGGGGATTACGACATGCAGTACATAGGAGTGGTGTAATGGTGTGTGTGATGACTCCACTACTATTCTGCAGAATGCATGTGGAGGTTTCACGTGATATACAAGTCCAGGTTCATTTGCAACGCTTATCATATTGGTGTGATGGTGTTTATGGCAACAGATGTAAAGAATAACAGGGAAGATTTTAATGTGAAATGCCATGTATCATAGCCTTAAAGAACTATTTTTTCAACCACTTGGAAATGTTTTTCTGGATCATAGCAACCATCCTTCAGTTAAAGTTAGTATTATAGAAATGAAACATGGGTTTATTGTAAAATGCGTATTCAGACACACTGGATACTTGGTGGCACCACATGTGAACAGACAAGGGCTTATGTTCAAGGATAGTTTACAGTGCAGAGCTAAAGGGACCTTCTGGACACGCCTTTATGATCAGTGTACAGCAGTTGTACTCTCCTATTCTTTATCGGTGGGGTATACCTCCGGTATGAAGTACCAAAAAACAAATGCAACTCGACAAAGTTTACAGAGTTGGTATATGATCAGTTCCACTGACTGAAATATTTCTTTCATCTTATCTTCACGTTCATCTTAAAGTCACGCTCTGGAGTCAGAGCATCAAACTATATTTTTCTACATTTTTCTCAAACAACGGCCGCCCCAAAAACAGTCATGGTTGGTATGTTTAATTGTTCTGTGACTTGGTATTCTGAATTTCAAGATCATTTACACTGCAACCTGAAGACAGAGTGTGAAAATGGTCAGGATGAAACGCAACACTGTCCCTTCAGGCAGTCCTGACTGTCAGGGTATGGTGGCTTCATATAACAAATGTTTTCAACTAGCAATATTAGACAATGATAACAGTCTATGAGGATGAAGTTTAAACTGCAGGAGTTTGAGTGGGCAACCAGCTTCAATAAAAACCAGAAAGGAACTCACAGACTTTTCACATATTTCAAAATACTTCTCTGAGTTTGATTTGTGTTTGGGTTATACAGCAGGTTGGGACACAGTACCCTTCATGTACAGCAAGTTTTCGAATGGTCTGATGGCACGTTGATCTATAATATAAACCACTTTAGAGCAAAACATCCACGTCAATCCTTCAAAAATAATCAAGTCTGTGAAATTTTTTTTAATGACACTTTCCTTTCATTTTCGTTTTGAGACTTTGTCGTGTCAGTATCATTATGTGAAATACAGGCATTAATCAGAAACTGTTTCCCCACAGAACATAACATCGAGGTTACCTGCATCACAGTCTGACTTCTCAAGTACACGCAAGGTTTTATTTCTTTGTCCAGACAAACATTTCACACACACATTTTTGTTTTCTAATCTGCAAAGTAACTGTGGTAAATTGGGTATTCACAATTTCAAATGCTTATCAACTCAAGCTACAACTACCACAAGGATCTCCCAAAGATAACTGTTACAAACAGACAGAACATGTTTAGATGTGATGATGATTTCACATCAGTGCAATACACTTTCGTGTGTGACTTAGACAGGACTGCCCAGACAACAGTGAGAGTCATTCTGTGAACAGCCCTCATGTACTGGTTTCCTGTGTTTTAATGCTCAATGTGTACTGCACAGCCAACGTTGCAATGAACATTCCGACTGCGTGGACGATTCTGATGAGATCAATTGCCCAGCAAAAGATTCATTGCATTTCCCATTCACAGAGGATATCAAGAGACACGATTTCACATCAATTAGACGGTACAGGTTACTTTACTCAGTGGGAGATGAAAATGAAGATTCATGTCCTGACACCCATTATAGTTGCACTGCTGAATGGCTGTACTGTCTTCCAGTCTACACTCGATGCAATGGATTTTTTGACTGTGTTTATGGAGAAGATGAACTAGGCTGTGAGACTGTTGTTTGTCCTTATCTCTACCAATGCAGAAATTCTAAAGTGTGTCTTCATGAATATCATCTGTGTGATGGCTGGGGTCAGTGTCCACAGCGGGATGACGAACTGATGTGTGACAGGACCTGTCCTGAGGGATGTCTGTGTCAAGGTCATGCTTTCTGGTGCAGTCAACCTTTCCCCGTTCATCTCTTCACTCTACTTCGCTACGTGGATGCTACAGGGTCAGGAATGTCACTGACAGATTTCACACATAGTGCATATCTTATTTATGTCAGTCTGACATATTGTTCGTTGAATAATGTTTCTGGTGTAGATATCACCAACCTGCAGTTCATCGATCTTAACAACAACCATTGAGATCTCTTGATGTGACTGTTTTTCTTCAGTTCCCTAATTTAAGAACACTATCCATAGCAAATAACCCGCTACAGGAACTAACAAGTAACCTGCTGAAGTGCATTCATTATACACTGACACATGTAGACATGTCGAACACAAATCTTGAAATGCTAAAACACTGAATTGTATGTTTATTTACTACGTGTGAAGCTTGTGAATATATCTTTTTCTGCTTTGAAAACCATTGGAATTAGAGGTTTTAAAAACATGCCCGAAACTGAGGGAACTGGATATAAGGAAGAATCCACTGATAAACTTTCCTTTGGATTTGTTCTCAATGTCATTTGGTTTGAACCATATCATCGTGTCAGATTACAGGTTTTGTTGTGATAACATACTTCCTGAACAAACAAGCAAAACGAAATGCATAGCACCTAAAGCTGTACTTCCATCATGTCGGACATTGATTCCATCGGAACTGCACACGATTTTCATTCAGACTGTGTGTGCTTTTGCAATAGCAGGCAATTTTGTTTATTTCTTTCTTTGCCTACCGTCATGGGGCTATTTGGAAAGACTTTTTAATAGCCATTTCCCAGCTAAACGTTGCTGATATATGTATGGGAAGTCATCTTGGCACTCTCTTGGTAGCAAATGAATATTTCATGGAGAATACATCCTGTTTGACAGGACATGGACTGAAAGTATAACATGTAAGACAAACGGTTTTCTTTTCTTTCTTTCCAGTGAGGTGTCAGTTTTTATTGTCTTCGTCATCACCTTGAAGAGCACTTTCGTTCTTTGTTTTGAAAACAGCTTCTGGGCATTCAATAAATGTTGGGTTGCTTTAAGTTGTGTGGTGGTTTGGTTTGCTGGGCTCTCCCTGTCTCTAATACCATTTCTTCCTGGACTGTCACACTGGGGCCTCTCTGGTCAGTCTGGTCTTTGTCGTCTGGCTTTGTTTCAGAGTTACAAGTCTAAACAAGAGTTCAGGTGGATCAATGTCATTGTAGCAATTAATTTCATCTTATGCATAATGATTTCAGCTGGCCAAGTTGTTATCTGTAAACTTACACCAACATACAGAATTACATTAGAACCCACAGAAAGGTTTATCTATGCCTCAGTCCACCTGATGAGAAAAGTGGCTGTCATGACTGCTGTTTGTTGGATTTCATTCGGTCTGGTCATGGTGATGTCAGCAGGTGGTGTCACTGTGTCAGACAAGATCCGTGGAACCCTGGTTGTGTTCATGACACCTCTCAACGCTGCCCTCAACCCACTGTTTTATGGGTGGACTGTAGTGACACAGCGACGAGGGAAAGCACGAGAAGACAGGTTGCTAAAAATGTTAAAATTACAAATGAAACGATCTACTAGAAGGAAGCTTGTTGTGTTACAAACATAAACTATCAATCAATTAACTAATGAATCAATCATTCAATCAACTGATTTCAAATGCATGCATATGCATGTATTCATACATACAAAGATGCATACGTTCCTGCCTACACACACACACACAACACACACAAACGCACGAACATACACACACACACACACACACACACACACGCGCGCGCACGCACGCACGCACGCACAACACACACAGAAGCAAAAAACAACAACAAACAAACAACAAACAAAAAATCCATCCACAACTACAACAACAAAAAACGAACAAAACAAAACACACACACACACGCACAGCGTACACATCTACACAGGTCCGTTGTCATTATCTCTTTCATGAACAAGAAATAAACGCAAACATTCTGCAACAGAAGAACAACAGCACAACAGTCAAAGGCTCGATTCAGTTCTCTGTCTGGTGTTGCGTCTCCACGTCTGATTTCAGGAAGGTCTCCCAGCTGTCCACACCACACAGACTACATAGAACCCACACAAATGTTTATCTATTCCTCAGTTTCACCCTCATGAGAAAGGTGAGCGTCAAGACTGCTGTTCACTGGTCATCTTTCGGTCTGGTTATGGTGATGTCAGCAGGTGGTGTCACTACGTCAGACATGATCCGTCTTCCTTCCAGTAACTTGAGCAGTGCAGGGTTTACGTGGATCAGCAGTGATGTCACTGGGTCAATCCTCTGTGGGTCCTGCTGGTCCGGTCGTAACACTGTCTGTGAAGTCCAGCAGCAAACTCTTCTTCTTCTTTGTTTGCGGGCTGCAACTCCCATGTTTAATCGTATGTACACTTCTTCTTCACTCGTGGGCTGCAGCTCCCACGTTCACTCGTATGAACACAGAGTGGGCTTTTACGTGTATGACCATTTTTACCCCGAGATGTATGCAGCCGTACTCCCGTTTCCGGGGGATGTACATGCTGGGTATGTTCTTCTTTCCATTTCCCACCGATCACTGACATGGATCACTTGATCTTTAACGCGCAGATTTAAAGTCCAACGCTTTGTCCACTCGGCTATTGCGCCCGTTGCTGCAAACTCATCCCACCATGGTTCCCTTTGTTTTTTGCTTTTTAAGGGCAACAGCTGCTCGATGCTGTAACAAAGCACTGTCTCCATTCCACCCCTCAGTCTACATGGTGTTATCACCATTCCACAAAAACTTATCTCCTTGTTCTTGATTATCTGGTTTGTGTATCTGTTGACTGAAAAGTTTATGTTCTTACCGTGCTAGACCTTAGTGCTGCATTTGATAGTATTGATCACGACATTCTCCTGTATCACCACAAAAAACGTATCTCCTTCGTGTTCTTGATTATCTGGTTTGTGTATCTGTTGACTGAAAAGTTTATGTCCTTACCATGCTAGACCTTAGTGCTGCATTTGATAGTATTGATCACGACATTCCCCTGTATCACCACAAAGAATGAAGTAGTACAAATTGACAATACAGAAAACAAGGACCAGGTCTACAAATCAACATGAGTAAAAGTGATTTTTTTTTCAACATTCGTTCGTGTTTGACAATAGGGTTTGTTTGAAAGATCGTGTTCATGAAATATGCCAATCTGTCTACATTGAGTTGAGAAGAATAAGTACAAATTAAAACTATTTCATTGTTGAGGCCACTGAAACCCTTGTAACTTCTCTTGTTCTCTAGCTTATCAATTACGTCAGTTCTGTTCTGGATGGCATCCCTGATAATTTCCTTCAAAAAGTCCAGAAAAAAACTGTGCTGCTCCAGACTACCCTCCCCTCCCCCCCCCCTCTTTTTTTAAATTTTTTTTATAGAAAGAACAGTGGTCACCCATCTCTCGGAGAATAGGTCACAAATAAGCCACTATGAATTTTAATGGCAATAATCACACTACCCCTATATACCTATACTATACCCACGCTGTATAGGTACAAATGTAATATTGATAAATACCTTGTGCTTAACGTTCGATCTATACGTCTTCATAGGTCAGGTCAGGTCACTAGATCTGCTACTGGTAACCTGAAATCCAGTACAACCTGTTCAGGGTCGGGTTGCCGGCGACTAAACCGGCACTCTCACCGCTCCCTTCCGGGACTGGTGAGGCAGGTGGCTAGACACCCTTATGGAATTAAAACGAGATCCATAAAAGGGCGTCGGCTCAGGAGAGCCACCGACGGCCATCTAGCTCCACCGTGCTGTGTGCATGCCACACGCAGTTGGCCCCCGGGTGTGTCTACCCATGCATGCGAAGTCTGATCCGGTAGAATCTGCGGAAGAAACCTATCGGTTCAACGGAGAGGAAGGCGGTTACAGCAACGCACTGTGGAGTGCAGAGAGCAAGATGAGACACCGAAAGGATATCTTGGTCATCCACTGCATCCGTGCTCATCCTCCAGTCGTCTCGACTTAGTCTTGCCACTGGAAATTGGTGGACCCGGACGAGAGAGTGAGGTCGACGTTGCGCAACTCCTCTTCACTTTAAACAAACTCATCGCGCAAGTCATCAGTCATCCATACTGACCTTTCATCCTTCATGGCAAACAAGCTCCCTGACAATGATATGCCTGTCTTTGTCTGCCCCAACTGTCAGCGAACATTTCGTGTGCAGATTGGACTATTCAGCCATCTGCGCACTCACAGATAGATTCATGAGCATCCCCCCCCCCACACAAACCTTCCCCCCCATCCCCCAGCTGGATGACAACGATGGTCATCATCGATCTCGATGGACACACACCATACGTCTTCTAGATCTTTAAGCTCTGATCATGCTGCTGATTCACAGTGCTGACAAACTCCCCCCCCCCTCCCCCAACCTATCTTGACCCACTTAGCAAAGAAAAAAAACAACTGCTCTTCTCCGTCCCTTACGTGGATTCCCCAGTTCAGTTTGTTTGAAACAGTCTGTCAAAAACACACCACTTCGTTCTACCAAGTAGCGTCCTGACCAATGTGCTACTTCATCTTCTGTTGGCCGTGTGTGTGTGTGCAGATGTGTTTGTTTGCATGTTGTTTTGGGGGCGCTTTTTGAGTGTAAACAATGTTAGTGGAAGTAGTAGTGGTAGTAGCAGCAGCAGTAGTTGTTGTAGCAATAGTAGTAGTAATAGGGCTGTTCTCCCATCAAAGCGACATAGGATCTACGCTCGGGACAAGACTGATT
>NC_134903.1:6144094-6186594 GCF_041734735.1 Babylonia areolata | reverse complement strand
CATTGTCGCAGACACAGCAGTGGAAAGCATCACCAACCTCCCTGTCATGGAAGAACTCGACATCCCGCCCTCTGAAGAGGAACTTGGCAACGCCATCGACTCCCTCGCCTGTGGTAAAGCTCCAGGAAAAGATGGCATCCTACCTGAAGTCATCAAGGCTGGAAAAAGACTGTGCTACTCCACCACCTGCACCAGCTGCTACTGCAGTGCTGGGAAGAAGGGACTGTGCCCCAGGGGATGCATGACACCATCATCATCACCCTTTACAAGAACAAGGATGATTGCAGCGACTACAACTACGGAAAAATTCCCACCCTTTACACACCAGGCGCAGTTACTGAGATTCGAACCCAGGACCCTCAGATTGAAAGACCAACGCTTTAACCACTCGGCTACTGCGCCCGTTGGACAAACAGCTTCAAGAGCTACAGAACGAGATGACAGAAGCCAAGCAAAAAGCAGGAAGCAACCCGTCAGATGAGAACCACCAGCGACTCCAACAGGCGATGGCCAGATTCCTCAAGACAAATACTCAAATCAGGAGCCAAAGGTGCAGAAAGAAGACATCCAAGCTAAACCTGGAGAAAGATGGCAAAAAGCTGTGGAGAGTCGTAGGTCAACTCAATAACGAGGACAGCAGATTCCAAAACAACACACTGGAAGAGAAAGCACATCCAATGTTATTAGTGTTTTCAAAGTATAAGACTTTTGGGCTGTAATTATATCTTTAGGGATATCAAGTGATTATCTGAATGATGAATCTAACTGAAATCTTTTTTCGACCAGTTTTCTGAGACCAAATGCTTTTGACAAGAACAAGGTGAGTGACACACACAGGAATAAGGTGAATTTAAAGGCGTTTGAAATATACAGCTCCTGAAGGGAAATATAGGTATACCGGGCACACACCAAGACAAAATACAATTAAAATTATTCTATTCCATGACAAAACGGACAATTAACATTTTCTCTTTTCTGTTGTTGGTTATCTCAAGGGATGAAGTTTCAGCGGGACACACCAAGTGTTGTATGCATTTTCAAAGAACAGGATTTCTGGCTGTCTTTATATCTTCAAGGATATCACTGAATTATCTGAATGAAGAATCTACGTAAATATTTCTTTCTTTCGACGAAAAGTGCAGAAACTATATTTTGCACACAACATTAAACAATCTTTGTTCAAGGTTTTTTACATATTCTCTATCTACATTCTCTGATACAAATCCAAAACCATATCTGTAGAACGTATAACATGATATAATTTGTTGCCCAGTGAGAGAGAGAGAGAGAGAGAGAGAGAGAGAGAGAGAGAATATTACAGACATAAAGGAGAATACAGAGGCATAGGTAAAGAAGGAGAGAGGAGAGAAAAAGAGAGACAGGCATTTTGAAATAACATATATATATATATATATATATATATATATATATATATATATAGAGAGAGAGAGAGAGAGAGAGAGAGAGAGTAAATATCTGCATTTTATGCTGTGGTGAAGGATCACTTCGAGAAACAAAATGACCACTTCCTCATTACTGTTTATATTGAACCAGCACATCCTGAAGCTACTTCACCTGAATCCGATCTGCATGAGACTCCATCCATTTTAAAAGTTGAGATTCTTTGGATTTTTCCCACTTTTCTGTCAAAGTATTCAATGTATATACAAACGGATTAACAGCAGAGTTTAGAGGTAATACAAATATTGCTAAGGCCACAGTTACTTCACCAGGAATGGGAATACCAGCCAATGCAAACATTCCACACAATCCAACAGGAAACCAGCACAGGAAATCTGTTACTGCAATGGTAATCAACCGCCGAGCTATGGTTATATCTCGTGATACTTTGGTAGAGTTAGTCTTCAAAGCATTAGTCTGTATGGACCAGTAAATGAATGCCTGACCTACAGAGATGAATAAAAACAAAACGAAATTAAGAACAATCATTACTGTGAAAGAATACAATTTTCCTTTGAACTCTTGTTTCGTTACTGGCAGCGGAATACAGATACCTGACTGGCTGTAAAACTCCCAGTGTGATGTCACGGGAAGTAAAGGCACCAAAGCAAGAAACCAGCCAACTAACCAGATCAGTAGACAAACAACAGCTGCTGATTTTCGCTCAAATCGGAAAGTGCTGAATGGAAAACAGAGGACAATAAATCGATCTAAAGTGATCAGACAGATGATCAGAGCTGATACTTCACTGGACAACAGAGACAGAACACCAGCCACAGTACAGGTCACGCTGTTTTTCCATGTGTCATCATAATGGAGATATTTGCCACGTAACATTTCATCAGCCACTCCTATAACACCCATGTAGACACCCATAAGAAAGTCAGCCATTGTAAGGTTGGTGACAAACACACTGAAGCCACTAGAAAAGGTCATGCCCTTTGCAAACAAACGTGCACAGAAACAGAAGGCGTTACCAGACACTGCCAGACAGGTGATCAGCCACAGAAACCCTCGATATGTCCATGACTGCAGTAAATCTTCACACGATGAAATTTCATCTTCGGGAGCAAAACAAAACGATATCTCAAAATGCTCAGGGAGTATTTCATCACAGCATAGTTTATAGTTATGTGATGAAATGTAGCGTAGATGCGAAAGATGCTTTAAAATGTCAGATGGAAAGTTTCTGACAGGAGTATTCTCCATGTACAGATCGGTCAGTTGTGGAGTGAACTGAAAACCGTCAGGACTTATGGTATGAATGGAAGTAAATGTTAAATTAAGTTTTTGTAATCGAATAAAGTGTGTAAATGCTTTTGAATCAAACTCTGTCAGTGCTGTGTGTGACAGATCTATCAATGTAAGATCATTTTGTTGAAAACCGGACAAAGAATCAGCATACACTGATACTATTGGATTGTTAGACAAGGACAACGACTGCATACTTTCTAAACCAATAAACGAGGTCATGTTGACATGCTGCAGCTTGTTACTGCTGAGGTCAAGGAATCTCAAATTGAACAATTTCATTTCAGGCAGGAGGGATAGAGAACACCCAGCAAGAACCAGACAAATGAGATTGGAGTTACTGTTCACATCAGACAGAGTCAGACCTGAACCTGTGGCATCCAAAGAACGGATCTGAGGGAAGAGTGCAGCATGGAAAGGCTGGACACAGAGAAAGGTGTGAACCTGACACAGGCAGCCTACAGGACAGGTAGCACTGCACCATAATTCATCATCACGCATTGGGCAGTGAGGCCAGCCATCACACACGTAGTCATTGTGTACACATATCGTCGAATATCGACATCGGAGAAGCCCTGGACATGTCAACTCCTCACATCCCTCTTCATCCCCATGCTCCATACAGTCATGAAACCCATTGCATCGTGTGTAAATAGGCAGACAGTCGTTGAATTCTCCTAGACAACGGTAGTGTGTGTCTGGACAAAAGTCGCTGGAATTCATTGAGAATGAGATGAAGTGCGTAATTCCATTGAACAGGACAAGGACAGGAGATGGAATGCGTTTCTTAATGATGCGTTTACTTTTGAAATCAGAACAGCTCCTTTCGTCTGAATCGTCCTGACAATGGGACATGAGATCACACACACTGTCATAGGAGATGCACTGACCATTTGCACACGTGAAAACTGTGTTCTTACAAGGATGACGCTTACAGAAAGATTCATCACTGGAATCCTGACAGTCAGCTATGAGGTCACATACCAGGGAATATGACAGAGTGGTTGTGTTGTCACTGCATGTGAATGTGAGAGTTAAAGTGACTTGTTGATCTGTGTAACTCAACATATTACTATATGACAGTTGATCAGAAGTATGGCATGGGTATGAGTACTGCTGACTACAAACTTCACCATTGTTGGAACCACAAGAGAGACGTTTGTGAGTCACATGACCATTATTGCACTCTGTCATGTAGTATTGTTCCTTTGAGAATGATACGTGTTTGTTGGCCAAGGAAATTCCCTTTGGATAACGGGATATATCTGTACTCTTGTTCATTTTGATTTCACAGGTCACCATATACTCACATCTATACACCGGGTCACAGGGTGCATGGAACATTCTCATGTCTCTCAGTGAAACAGTAAGGCAAGCGATGGACCTTTTTTGGACGAAAGAGTTCCTTTCAAATGAATGGTGGAAAACATTTCTGTCTTCGGTGTAATCATTGTGTCTGTACATATTGGGAAACGCTGCATTGTTTGAATATATACCAACCAGACTAGATCGAAAGCTACCCCAGTATCTTTTTGATCTATTGGTTATAACTCCATATGGGTCAAACAGACAGGTAGGAAAACCCAGTGTGCCACCAAGCAAATTACAATCCTCATTTCCATTTTTATTCAGATCTGTTATGTTTCTTAAACATATGTATGGGTCCCCTTTCATATCCAGTTTGTAACACCGGTCACACAAGGCCACCATCCCCTGACAGTCAGCACTGCTGAAGGGACAGTGTTCTGTTTCATCTCGTCCATCTTCACACTCTGTCTCCAGGTTACAATCCATGTGGTGCTGAAAGCTGGAATAGTGCTCCACTGAACAGTTCCACAGACCACTGGGTAGCTTCTGGGGTGCTTTACTTTCAGGGAAAAAAGTAAAGAAAAACTGAAAGCACTGTGTTTGGGTGAGTTTGACGCAGTGCCTGCAGTCAAAATAAGCAATGAAGTGAGGGTCATTAAAACAATGCATCAGAGCAGTGTTACTCTCTGGGCTGCCAGTACCCCAGACTTTGATTCTGTTATTGGATCCACCCTGGTAACGATACAGAATGACAAACACATTATGTGTCGAAAGCATTTTGAAACTGATCATGAATGGATGTCTGACTGGCACATGTAGTTTGCCCCACAGTGTGCATGTATAGTTATCACTTGCATTTCTGCTCAGGGTGAAGTATCCAGATGATGGTGATGTCATAACAAGAACCAATCCAGGTGCTTTGAATGTATTTTAAAGTGTTATATTCTAAGTTAAATTTATGTAATTTACCTTTAACATGTCTAGTTTAAAGAACAATCTCAAGATTAGTGAAACACCAATCAAAATACTAGCCAGCCACAAAGAACATGTACAGAATCATAAAATCATGGAAGGGAATTTTGGCAAATTCAAAATTCTAGGATTCTGGCTTCTGAATGATTTGTCAAACATAATGGAGGTTAATGTAGCAAGCACGTTTGTCGAGATGAAGGATATTTAAAATCTGCGTGAAAAGAACAAGCACACCTCTTACAGTGTTATTACATAAACTCACATTGTGTGAAACACACATGAGCCAAAAATCGTTTTTTGATGGTAAGCGAAAATGTAATTTGGAACGGATTAAGGAGTTTCCAAGTCAACTATCTGTAGTTATTTGATTGCTATTTTAAAAGAAAATATAGTGTTCTTTTCATGTTTTATAATGCATAAGCCCAACGATTTCTGGCCCTTGGCCAGCAGTGTTGCCTACATATCGGTATTTCGTGCGATGTGTTGCTATGACTTGTTCAAGCCAGAAGGTCGTGCTGATGGGTGGGAATGATTGAAACTGACAGACATGTCAGCAAAAGAATGAAACTCCGACCGTAGTGGGCCAGTTTTGGTGGATCCGTTCCCTTTCCAGCACAGACTTTTCTCTTCGACAAACACGTGTTTTAGATGCCGAAATATCTTGTTTGTTATATTTATAGTTAACACATTTGGATTTGATAGTGCCATTATTATTTGAGTTAAAACCTGTATGATTTCCACGAGAACAACAACATATATATATATATATATATATATATATATATATGTGTGTGTGTGTGTGTGTGTGTGTGTGTGTGTGTGTGTGTGCTATAATTATGTTCATGCATGATATGAAATTTGCAATCACCACATTAGAAACTATAGATCAGATGCATTTTATTATGTATGATTTCATACATACATACATACATACATTATTCTTTGCCACATAAACGTGACATGGGAATTCCACAGGGCTCAGTTATAGCCCCTGTTTTCTTTAATATTCTTATTCAGGATCTCCCAAAGGCATTGTCAAATCGTGTAGTTTTTGTACAGTATGCGGATGACATATGTATGTGGATGGGTGTCAATCTAAAAAAGTCAATCCCACAAAGAGCACAGAATTACATACGTCGTTGGTATCAGTCTGATCTTGATAACCTTGGTAACTATGTTTGAAAATGGTCTAGGTTTGTCGACTGAAAAAGACATGTATGATGTCGTTTAATTCAGGTGGTAACTCATCTAGCATACCCTTTTTTAAATTACTTGGTGACGTCATTGATTATAAATAAGTGGAGAAGTTTTTAGGTGTTTATCTTACTTCAAAGATGACATGGAACATTCACTTTGATTACATTTTAACAAAGGCAAGGAACAGTATCAATTTTATGAAAATTATAAACCGCTTACCCTGGGGAATGGATACAAAAACACTGATTCATCTGTCCATTGCCGTTGTAAGATCTAAGATAGCCTATGCACAAGAAATATTTTCAGTGCACCTAAATATCTATTACAAAAGATTCAAAGTGTAGATTGTAAAGCTATCAAAATTGCCCTCATGCATCCAACCAGGAAACATACAAAACAACCGGAATTCTTCCCTTAAATGAACATCGTGTGTTAGCAACAGAAAAATTCGCAGTGAGATACACTTCAATGACAAAACATTTCATTGCTGATGAACTGACAGTAAGATCTGATATTGATTTTCCTAAAAGAACTAAAGCCATTGCATCAAAGAAACAGTTGCAACTTACGTTTCAAATTTGTTAGAAGAATCTAACGTTAACATGAAAGAGTTAGCTGCAAAACCACATCATACTCCTGTTCCTTTTTGGGAAATGTTGAAAGCAGATTCTGAAACAAAAAAAGGAAGAAAACATCAATATCACGACAAGTACTGCCCGAATTCATTTAGCAGAAAAATATCAGAATCATCTCCATATATTTACAGATGGATCTGTTCTTGATGACAAAAATGCTGGTGCGGCTTTCTATATTCCTGCCTTTAAAGTTGAAAAATCTTACTTTACTGGACAACATCTTTCCATATTCACGGCTGAGCTAATTGCTATTATACAAGCTCTGAACTACTTAGTGAGCCATCAAATAGTTTTATCGAAAATAGCATTCTTTGTTGATTGCAAATCAGTACTTTATGCTCTAGAATCATTTAGCCTTGAAACAAGACCTGACTTAGTTATTGAGGCAAATCATTTGGTACATTGTTTGAAAATTAAAGGTACTGAGGTCAGTTTCTGTTGGGTGCCTTCTCATATGGGCATTCTTGGCAATGAAACTGCTGATAAAGCAGCTAAAAGAGGAGCACAAGATTCAGAAAAATCGACAAAATACATGTCTGTCTTTCCGTAAAAGAGACACACACTTTGTTAGAAGTCACCATGGGGTCGATTTCATAACAGATGGAAGGAAACGTTTTTAAAACATACAGAGACATTATTCCCCGAGAATATTATTAAAGAAAAGATACCGAATCCATCAGCTTGCTATACAAGATTAATAACCTCTACTTTCTTCCGTATAAAACTTGATGCACTGAAGACAAAGTACAGTAAAAATGTTACATGCATCTGTGGTAAGCAGTTCAGCTTGCATCATTGTTTGTTTCAATGTCAGTAGTTACGTACCTTCTTGCCCAAGTATTTCAAAGAGAACAACTACTCTGCAGATGATTTTTCGAAAGTTATTTCTGACGAGGTTCTTATGATCAAACTTTCACAGGCATTAGTTCATAGCCCTATTTCTACATTCCTTTAATGTTCTTCAGAACTGTGTTAACGGTTTCCGACTATTATTATCATTATTGAACTGTTACTGTTAAATATTATTGTATGTTAGGTATACACTTTTTTGTAGATTGCTACCTTTTCTGTTTTCCTCTCTCTTCTCTCTTTCTCTCTCCCTCCCTCTCTTTCCCTCTCTCTCTCCTGTCACACAAGTGAGTGTTGTCCTCTGGCAAACTCCTGTCACATGTATGCTGCATGTGAGTACAAAACAAAATACTTATTACTCCAAACATACTATTCATATTGTATACTGTATTACATTACTGAGAGACAGAGATAGGGTGAGGGCACACACACACACATCTAGATATATATATATATATATATATATATATATATATATATATATATATATATATATCAAAACAGTAGACTTGGCATGCCTTTTTATATCATACATACATACATACATATATATATATATATATATATATATACATATACAAACACACACACACACATTTTTACCTTTTTTTTTTTTTTTTTTTTTTAGAGCAGAGCCCAAAATACCAAGAGAATTTGACCTGAATGTGTGTATATATGTTTATACTATAATTTTGTTCATGCATGCATGATATGAAATTTGCAATCACCACATTAGAAACTATAGATCAGATGCATTTTATTGTGTTTGAATTCTCTGTGTGTGTGTGTGTGTGTGTGTGTGTGTGTGTGTGTGTGTGTGTGTGCCGGTCATAAACGTTATAGTTCGATTTTTCTTGACTGATATAAGTGGCATATGAAATGAACTTGACAGGGTGGCAGGTATGAATAAGACTCTTATTAAAGTCATGATTACATGGTAAGATGAAATGGTCAAGGTCACTACTTGGAAAAATAGAAAAATGTAAGATAGAGAGCGTGATATGAATCAATTTTAATCAACCTTGGTCTTGTGACTGGCTATGGGTGCAGCATAATCCCTTAAGAAATTCAAAATCAGCTAGAGGTTAAGGGTCAAGGTATACCTAGCATACGATATTGACAGGAAACATTTCTGCATGCAAGAGAGAGAAGGTCTTTCATATATATTCTTCAGCAAACTTGGGACAATGACTGATGATACCTATGAAAAGAAGCAAAGTCAAAGATCAAGGTCACAACATAGCCTATTGGGAAAAAAATTATAAGAGAACTTTGTTTCTTCCATCCAGTTTTCATTGGTATATCATGTTGTTTTTTTCTTTCGGCCAGAACATCAATGCAATGCAAATTTAGATGTCTAAGGTCAAGGTCATATCAATGAGTCTTTTTGCCAGATTATCCCTTTCGCATACTCTCCATAATTCCTCTGATAAAGTACATATCACAAGCGATTCTTGAAAGCCTTGCCTATCTTGTCTTCTTATTTTTTGTATAACCTATCGTTAGTCATTTTGGTAAGCCCCGTTGAGTTTGAGAACACCAATATTTGTGTGCGTGTTTGTTTGTTTGTTTTTTCTTCTTTTTTATCACTTATGTGGCACACAGTTAGCTGACACTGCCGAGATACATGCAGGCCAATGTTACAAGTTCACAGTGGACACTTTTACAATTACATCAGGCATAGAATTGGCTCTCTCCCCCAGAAATGATTCAAATACCTCCCAATTACTGTTTCTGAAGGGCTTATATCTTCTCCATGTACACATATATACATGCACATGTGTCCTGAGCGCACACAAGGCTGTGCACACTTACACACACAAAACACAGGGACATGAACACACAGGCATGTAACAAGCACAATCATGCATGTGCGTATACACACATACACACAAACGCACACATATTCAGACGCACGAGCACAACACTCTCTCTCTCTCTCTCCGTGTGTCACACACACACACACACACACACACACACACATGCACGCACGTACACACACACACACACACACACACACACACACACACACACACACACACACACACACGCACACACTTGTGCCAGCACTCCGTCTTTTTCCAGAAAGATTTATTGCTTTCAATAGCATGGCAAGCTGAAAACAAACGCGTACATCATAACTGAAAGCTGGAAGGTGCTTTCTGATTTAATACCAGGTGTGTATTAAATAATGTTGCAAAAAGGGAAAATTATATATATATATATATATATATATATATACATATACATATATGTATATATATAACCATATGCATTGTGATCTATGTACCTGCCTTCGCTGAACAGGTTATAATGTACTAGTGGAATGGTTTTCCACATTGGCTTTATGCACCCTGTTAAGTTAGTTTCTTTTGTTCTGTACCTCATGTGGTGGTAAATGTACAGAACCAAAGACAGCAGTGTTCAGAGTGCTGTGTGCCTTTAGCACCAGTTAGGTAACAATAGGGTGTTAGAAAAAGGTGAAGACTGCCCGGACTAGACACCGGCAGTGACTAGTATTTTCTCCCTCTCCATTAGACCTTGAGTAGTGGTCTGGACGCTAGTCATTCGGATGAGACGATAAACCGAGGTCCCGTGTACAGCATGCATTTAGCGCAAGTACAAGAACCCACGGCAACAAAAGGGTTGTCCTAGGCAAATGTATGTAGAAAAAACCACTTGGGTAGGAAAACAAGTAAATTTGCAGGCGGGGGGGGGGGGGGGGGGGGGGGGGGGGGGAAGGGTGGTGCTGTCAGTGTAGCGACGCGCTCTCCCATGGGAGAGCAGCCCGAATTTCACACAGAGAAATCTGTTGTACAAATAGAAACCCCATTCATAATGGATTTCGATTTTTTTTGCTTCGCATGATGTAATGAATGCTGTTTAGGTGGAATCATTCCACGGGTTGCACGTGCACGTAGTGGCTCTCGCTCAGACCTGCAAGGTAAGGAACGGGACAGCGTTTAGACCGCATTGACAGGGTGCTGAACAATAAGTGTTTCTACAAGTGACACTTGTAAATGGGCTGCAGAACACTCCAGTGACTGTGATCCAAGTTTCAAATCATCCGTCTTCTCTGTTTGAATAAATATGACCACGTTCATCAGCCTCCATGGGAAAATGTTTAGTTTTATTTTCAGTTTTCTCAAGGAGGCGTCACTGCGCCCCGTCAAATCCATATACGCTACACCACATCTGCTAGGCAGATGCCTGACCGGCAGCATAACCCGATGCGCTTATTCAGGTCTTGAGTGCATGCATATATATTTGCGTACCTATCAAAGTGGATTTCTTCTACATAAATTTGCCAGGGGACAACACTCGTGTTGCTGTGGGTTCTTTTTCTGTGCTCCAAGTTCGTGCTGCACACGAGACATCGGTTTATCGTCTCATCCTAATGACCAGACGCTCAGTTTGATTTTCCAATGTGTGCGCATGTCCCTGTGCATTCTTACTGTCTAACATTTGCTAGTAGGTAACCTTTTTGTATTATCTTCATTTTACAAAAAATGTTGGTTCAGTTGGATAAACTTCTGAGTTGCATTTCCCCCTGAAAAATATACTGCAAGGGCAAACCTGATTCCGTGTATATTAAGACAAATACAGACATTTTCACAATAAAATAAATAAATTGATATTGTGGTCATTTCCTTCCATGTGTGGGTTTCCTTTTTAACTCCATTATATCTACATTTCTTTTTTTTTTAAAGAATGTCTCTTACGATCAGTTCAGGAGAAGACTTAAAATCGTACTTAAAGTGTCAGTACAGCCAAAAGTGCATTTATGCATAAATACCCCAGTAATCAGTTTTTATCTAGCATTTAAATTTTGAGTTGACATTCATTTTGTGACAGATTGTCTTGTCAGTGCAAACCCCAAACCATGTACTACGGGGAACACGGTTACCAGTTCGGCACCATCACACTTCAATTGTCACGTGTTCAATGCAGTTTATTCTCAGGCCAAAATGTTAGAAATTTCGTTATCAAAATATAACTCTTTTTTTTTTTTTTTGCAAGGCTCAGTTTATGATTACTATTGATATTTTTAATTCGTATTTGTATTTGTATTTGTATATCTTTTTATCACAACAGATTTCTCTGTGTGAAATTCGGGCTGCTCTCCCCAGGGAGAGCGCGTCGCTACACTACAGCGCCACCCTTTTTTCAGTTTTTGTATTTTTTCCTGCGTGCAGTTTTATTTGTTTTTTCCTATCGAAGTGGATTTTTCTACAGAATTTTGCCAGGAACAACCCTTTTGTTGCCGTGGGTTCTTTTACGTGCGCTAAGTGAATGCTGCACACGGGACTTCGGTTTATCGTCTCATCCGAATGACTAGCGTTCAGACCACCACTCAAGGCCTAGTGGAGGGGGAGAAAATATCGGCGGCTGAGCCGTGATTCGAACCAGCGCACTCAGATTCTCTTGCTTCCTAGGCGGACGCGTTACCTCTAGGCCATCACTCCTCTCTCTCTCTCTCTCTCTCTCTCTCTCTCTCTCTCTCTTATATATATATATATATATATATATATATATATATATATATATATATAAAATTTCTCTTTTTTTAGGAAAAAAGATTCAACACTATATTCAGTATGAATATTAAAAATAATGAACGTTTACATAGGATAACGTGGTCGAAGTTATCGACTGCGTTGTGTCCGAGGCGCAAGGGAGAGAGAATTCACACAGTTTCAGCATCAGCCCAGGGTTTCACTGCAGCCTTGTGAAGTGAGCTGTCAGAACAATTGTTCACTGAACACAGCTGCATGAAGACTGAAGGTGTAGATCTGGTGTGAGGGTGGGTGGGGCTTAGAAGGGGAGAACAAAAGCCATGGAAAACAAGGGAAAGGGAGACAGGGAAACTGTCAGATGTGTAGATACTGATGACCAGATTGTGCTTCAAGCAGACTTCATGTTGACATCAAAGAATTTCAGATCACCCTTGATGGTTGTCTCCCTCTACCCAAATTCTTCTCTCCAGTGGTTATCACAGCTTTACAAGTATTGTCTGATGACCAAAGTCATATGGCCGCTACAGACGTGAAGTCCAATATTTAGAGTCACACGTTCATAGTGTGCATCTGTGAGGCAGATCATAGATTTATAACATCGCTGAGCATGATGTGTACCCACTGCCAAGCCATGATGGTGATGCAGGTAGTACTTCTAATGCAGGTAGTTCTTAAAGTTTACCTTCTGCTCAAGTGCAAGTGTTCAGGGGGTGGGGAGGTGGATAATAGTATCCACAGCTGGTTAAAATGAAGAATGGCAACTAACTGGTAACTTCGTTTTGGATAAGTTGCCACGTCAGTAGGACCCTTCCTTAAACACTGAACACTGAAATGAACACTGATCTCTTATCTGAAACTGCATTGACAGGACAGTGATTCCAATACTGACTGCCTGGATGAATGACGTACTCAGTGGATGACTGACTGACTGATTGAGTTGACGACCTTTTCACCCAGCTTTTTCATATGTGTTGCCTTTTGGCCCAGAAGATGTGTTTTTATGGTGTTGAATCTATTTCCTAAAAAAAAAGAAAGAAGAAAATAATATATAAGAGAGAGAGAGAGAGTCTGAAACTGGACTAAATGGACATACTAATATGTGGTTGTTTTTTTGTCCTTTCTGAATAATCGCAGAGCAAACATTTCTGGATAATGTTAGCACCAGCTTTACAAGGCTCAGGGCCATATGCCCAGGAATAGAATATTTCATGGATCAAAACAAAACAAAGTACACAATCCTGCAAGTCAATGTTTCAGACTGTGACAAACATGGGGATTACGAAATGCAGGACACAGGAGTGGTGTATGGTGTGTGTGATGATGACTCCACTACTTTCTGCAGAATGCATGTGGAGATTTCACGTGATATACAAGTCCAGGTTCATTTGCAACGCTTATCATATTGGTGTGATGCTGGTTACTGGCAAACAGATGTGAAGTACAATATAAACAGCTTCAGTGTTATATGCATGTATCACAGCGTTGAACAACTATTTTTTCAACCAGTTGAAAATGTTTTTGTGGGTCATAGCAACAATCCTTCAGTTAAAGTTAGTATTGTAGAAATGAAACATGGCTTTATTGTAAAATGCGTATTGAGACACACTGGATACTTGGTGGCACCACATGTGAACAGACAATGGGTTTATGTTCAAGGAATGGTTTGCACTGCAGAGCTAAAGGGACCTTCTGGACATGCCTTTATGATCAGTGTACAGCAGTTGTACTCTCCTAATCTTTATCAGTGGGGTAGACGTCTGGTATTGAAGTACCGAAAAACAAATGCAACTCAACAAAGTTTACAGAGTTGGTATATTGATCAGTTCCCACTGACTGAAATATTTCTTTCATCTTATCTTTACGTTCATCTTAAAGTCACGTTTTTGAGTCAGAGCATCAAACTATATTTTTCTACATTTTCTCAAACAACGCCACCCCACAAACTGTCTGGTGGTATGTTTAATTGTTCTGTGACTTGGTATTCTGAATTTCAAGATCATTTACACTGCAACCTGAAGACAGAGTGTGAAAATGGTCAGGATGAAACGCAACACTGTCCCTTCAGCAGTCCTGACTGTCAGGGTATGGTAGCTTCATTTAACAAATGTTTTCAACTAGCAATATTAAACAATGATAACAGTCTTATGAGGATGAATTTTAACTGCAGGAGTTTGAGTGGGCAACCAGCCTCAATAAAAACAAGAAAGGAACTCACAGACATTTCACATATTTCAAAATACTTCTCCAAGTTTGATTTGTGTTTGGGTTATACAGCAGGTTGGGACACAGTACCCTTCATCTACAGCAAGTTTTCGAAATGGTCTGATGGCACGTTGATCTACAATGTAAACCACTTCAGAGCAGTACATCCACGCAATCCTTCAAAAATAATCAAGTCTGTGAGATTTTGTTCAATGACACTTTTCATTCATGGTCATTTTGGGGATATGTTGTGTTCAGTATCATTATGTGAAATACAGGCATTAATCAGAACTGTTTCCCCACAGACCATAACAGCGAGGTTACCTGCAGCACAGTCTGACTTCTCAAGCACACGCAAGGTTTTATTTCTTTGTCCAGACAAACATTTATCACACACATTTTTGTTTTCTAATCTGCAAAGTAACTGTGGTAAATCTGGGTATTCACAATTTCAAATGCTTATCAACTCAAGCTACAACTACCACAAGGATCTCCCAAAGATAACTGTTACAAACAGACAGGACATGTTTAGATGTGATGATGATTTCACAACAGTGTATTACACATTCGTGTGTGACTTTAGACAGGACTGCCCAGACAACAGTGATGAGTCATTCTGTGAACAGCCCTCATGTACTGGTTTCCTGTGTTTTAATGCTCAATGTGTACTGCACAGCCAACGTTGCAATGAACATTCCGACTGCGTGGACGATTCTGATGAGATCAATTGCCCAGCAAAAGAATCATTGCATTTCCCATTCACAGAGGATATCAAGAGGCAACGATTTCACATCAACTTAGACGGTACAGGTTACTTTACTCAGTGGGAGATGAAAAATGAAGATTCATGTCCTGACACCCATTATAGTTGCACTGCTGAATGGCTGTACTGTCTTCCAGTCTACACTCGATGCAATGGATTTTTTGACTGTGTTTATGGAGAAGATGAACTAGGCTGTGAGACTGTTGTTTGTCCTTATCTCTACCAATGCAGAAATTCTAAAGTGTGTCTTCATGAATATCATCTGTGTGATGGCTGGGGTCAGTGTCCACACCGGGATGACGAACTGATGTGTGACAGGACCTGTCCTGAGGGATGTCTGTGTCAAGGTCATGCTTTCTGGTGCAGTCAACCTTTCCCCGTTCACCTCTTCACTCTACTTCGCTACGTGGATGCTACAGGGTCAGGAATGTCACTGACAGATTTCACATATAGTGCATATCTTATTTATGTCAGTCTGACATATTGTTCGTTGAATAATGTTTCTGGTGTAGAGATCACCAATCTGCAGTCCATCGATCTTAACAACAACCATTTGAGATCTCTTGATGTGACTGTTTTTCTTCAGTTCCCTAATTTAAGAACACTATCTGTAGCAAATAACCCGCTACAGGAACTGACAAGTAACCTGTTGAAGTGCATTCATTATACACTGACACATGTAGACATGTCGAACACAAATCTTGAAATGCTAAACACTGAATTGTATGTTTATTTACTACGTGTGAAGCTTGTGAATATATCTTTTTCTGCTTTGAAAACTATTGGAATTAGAGGTTTTAAAAACATGCCTGAATTGAGTGAACTGGATATAAGGAAGAATCCACTGATAAACTTTCCTTTGGATTTGTTCTCAATGACATTTGGTTTGAACCATATCATCGTGTCAGATTACAGGTTTTGTTGTGATAACATACTTCCTGAACAAACAAGTAAAACGAAATGCACAGCACCTAAAGCTGTACTTCCATCATGTCGGACATTGATTCCATCGGAACTGCACACGATTTTCATTCAGACTGTGTGTGCTTTTGCAATAGCAGGCAATTTTGTTTATTTTCTTTCTTTGCCTACCGTCATGGGGCTATTTGGAAAGACTTTTTTAATAGCCATTTCCCAGCTAAACGTTGCTGATATATGTATGGGAAGTCATCTTGGCACTCTCTTGGTAGCAAATGAAATATTTCATGGAGAATACATCCTGTTTGACAGGACATGGACTGAAAGTATAACATGTAAGACAAACGGTTTTCTTTTCTTTCTTTCCAGTGAGGTGTCAGTTTTTATTGTCTTCGTCATCACCTTGAAGAGCACTTTCGTTCTTTGTTTTGAAAACAGCTTCTGGGCATTCAATAAATGTTGGGTTGCTTTAAGTTGTGTGGTGGTTTGGTTTGCTGGGCTCTCCCTGTCTCTAATACCATTTCTTCCTGGACTGTCACACTGGGGCCTCTCTGGTCAGTCTGGTCTTTGTCGTCTAGCTTTGTTTCAGAGTTACAAGTCTAAACAAGAGTTCAGGTGGATCAATGTCATTGTAGCAATTAATTTCATCTTATGCATAATGATTTCAGCTGGCCAAGTTGTTATCTGTAAACTTACACCAACATACAGAATTACATTAGAACCCACAAAAAGGTTTATCTATGCCTCAGTCCACCTGATGAGAAAAGTGGCTGTCATGACTGCTGTTTGTTGGATTTCATTCGGTCTGGTCATGGTGATGTCAGCAGGTGGTGTCACTGTGTCAGACAAGATCCGTGGAACCCTGGTTGTGTTCATGACACCTCTCAACGCTGCCCTCAACCCACTGTTTTACGGTTGGACTGTAGTGACACAGCGACGAGGGAAAGCACGAGAAGAAAAGTTGCTAAAAATGTTAAAATTACAAATGAAACGATCTACTAGGAGGAAGCTTGTTGTGTTGCAAACATAAACTATCAATCAATTAACTAATGAATGAATCAATCAATCAACTGATTTCAAATGCATGCATATGCATGTATTCATACATACATAGATACATATGTTCCTGCCTACACATACACACACACGCGCGCACACACACACACACACACACGCACACACACACACACACACACATGCACACGCACACTAGCGTACACATCTACACAGGTCCGTTGTCATTATCTCTTTCATGAACAAGAAATAAACGCAAACATTCTGCAACAGAACAACAACAGAACAACAACAGTCAAAGGCTCGATTGAGTTCTCCGTGGTGTGTTGCGTTTCCACGTCTGATTCAGGAAGGTCTCCCAGCTGTCCACACCACACAGACTACGTAGAACCCAAACAAATGTTTATGTATGCCTCAGTTCACCTCATGAGGAAAGTCAGCGTCAAGACTGCTGTCAACTGGTCATCTTTCGGTCTGGTTATGGTGATGTCAGCAGGCGGTGGCACTACGTCAGACATGATCCGTCTTCCTTCCCAGTAACTTGAGCAGTGCAGGGTTTACGTGGGTCAGCAGTGATGTCACTGGTGTCAATCCTCTGTGGGTCCTGCTGGTCCGGTCGGAACACTGTCTGTGAAGTCCAGCAGCAAACTCTTCTTCTTCTTCGTTCGCGGGCTGCAACTCGCATGTTTAATCGTATGTACACTTCTTCTCCGCTCGTGGGCTGCAGCTCCCACGTTCACTCGTATGAACACGAGTGGGCTTTTACGTGTATGACCATTTTTACCCCAACATGTATGCAGCCGTACTCCGTTTCCGGGGGATGTACATGCTGGGTATGTTCTTCTTTCCATTTCCCACCGATCACTGACATGGATCACTTGATTTTTTTTTTCAAAATTCGTTCATGTTTGACAACAGGGTTTGTTTGAAAGATCGTGTTCATGAAATATGCCAGTCTGTCTACATTGAGTTGAGAAGAATAAGTACAAATTAAAACTATTTCATTGTTGAGGCCACTGAAACCCTTGTAACTTCTCTTGTTCTCTAGCTTATCAATTACGTCAGTTCTGTTCTGGATGGCATCCCTGATAATTTCCTTCAAAAAGTCCAGAAAAACTGTGCTGCTCCAGACAACCCCCCCCCCTCCCTCCCCCCCCCCACCCCCCCCCCCCCCCCCCCACGACCCCCCACCACCCTTTTTTAATAGAAAGAACAGTGGTCACCCATCTCTCGGAGAATAAGTCACAAATAAGCTACTATGAATTTTAATGGCAATAATCACACTACCCCCACTTACCTATACTATACCCACGCTGTATAGGTAGCAAATGTAATATTGATAAATACCTTGTGCTTAACTTTTGATCTATACGTCTTCTAGATTTTAAGCTCTGATAACGCTGCTGATTCGCAGTGCTGACAAACCCCCCACCCCCTGCCCCCCAACCCCCCGAGCCCCTCCGAAGAAGCAATAACTCCCATGGTCAGCGCTCGTTCACCTATCTTGACCCACTTAGCAAAGAAAAAAAACAACTGCTCTTCTCCGTCCCTTACGTGGATTCCCCAGTTCAGTTTGTTTGAAACAGTCTGTCAAAAACACACCACTTCGTTCTGCCAAGTAGCGTCCTGACCAATGTGCTACTTCATCTTCTGTTGGCCGTGTGTGTGTGCAGATGTGTTTGTTTGCATGTTTGTTTAGGGGCGCTTTTTGAGTGTAAACAATGTTAGTGGAAGTAGTAGTAGTAGTAGCAGCAGCAGCAGCAGCAGTAGTTGTTGTAGCAACAGTAGTAGTAATAGGGCTGCTTCTCTCATCAGAGCGACGTAGGATCTAGGCCCGGGACAAGACTGATTCAGAAAATTGTTACACTAGTTCACATTATGCTTGTATCAGCTGACTCTATCTTGATCTCAAATCATACTCTTCTTCGTATTATGAACACAGACACACACAGAGATATATATATATCTATCTACCTATCCATCTATCTATATATGTATATATATATATATATATATATTTGTATGTATAATTATATATATATATATATCCATATATAATTATATATACAAGTATATAAATGTATATATACAAATATGTGTGTGTGTGGATATATATATATATATATATATATATATATATATATATATATATATATATATATATATATGTATATATACAGAGAGAGAGAGAGAGAGAGAGAGAGAGAGAGAGAGAGAGAGAGAGATGAATGGCAAAATGATTGAGGAGGAAGAAGACCACCACAAAATTCTTTGTGATACCTTATCATGGTCATTTCATTTTTCAACACTTTTTGAATCTCTGTTCAATGGTTATATTGAATCCAACATCAACTATGCTTCAACAATGTGGGGTTCAGCTAGTGACAACTTTTTGAAAACTCAGTTCAGTCTGCAAAAACAACAACAACAACAACTCATAAGGCCTGTTTACGTTTGATTAAAATCATGTCTGGTTTCTCTTCCTCAGTCCCACTCGTCACAACTTTACAAAGTTGTAACCAACACTCAATCGTGTGTATGTGTGCGTGCATGCGTGCATGCGTGCATGCGTGTGTGTGTGTGTGTGTGTGTGTGTGTGTTTGTGAATCTACAAAGCACAATCCTTATTTTTTCCTTTCTTCTGTAATACCGGACACGGAGGGAAAAAATGAAGTACCAGTGCTATCAAAATCATTATCAGTTAACACGGACGGTGCAGCCTGTATATAGATCTGTCCAAACGCAGTGACGCCTCCTTGAAAAACTGAAAGTGAATGTGCAGCACAGCCCATCCCTTCTCCCGCCTTCCCAACGTCCACATTGCTCGGCGATGACGTAAACGCCCCATGAAATGGACGCGAAAAACACACCATGTGTCCAAGCAGACGAAAGTCAGTGCATTGACTTGCTTCCACGTGTACAGCAGTTGTAGAGGTCACGGCAACAGGCCTTTTTATAGCCAGGGGATACCTCCAACCAACCAATCAGAATAAAGGGTTAACAGGGCATGGGGATTTCTAGAGAGGGTACAATACAGAGGGTGTACAGACCTACTTTCGTCGGACTCCCCGTTTACTTTTAGCGAGAACTGTGTGCACATGCGCGTCTCTATTTCCTTTTCTTCCAGGTCACTGAAAGGCTAAAATTTCGTCATGGAAATCGCTGTTTTGACAAAAGGATTTTTGGAGATTTTTAGTGACCAGTTTTGCAAATTTACTGGGTATATTTGGTTTTATAATTACACCCATTATTTGCTTTTGTCTTCTATGTTTACTTTGAGCGTGTTTCTTGTCATATATCTATCATTATGTATTCAAACTATATATAAACTTTCCCGAAAATCTGTCTGAACAAAAGCAGTGCAAACTCAGTGAAGCTAGTTGCGGTGATGGGCTGCCCATGTCGCACTGCGAGCGACGTAAAGT
Source organism: Babylonia areolata (assembly GCF_041734735.1). Classification (NCBI taxonomy): domain Eukaryota; kingdom Metazoa; phylum Mollusca; class Gastropoda; order Neogastropoda; family Buccinidae; genus Babylonia; species Babylonia areolata. Next base: position 6,166,082 of record NC_134903.1, on the reverse strand, counting down.
CCGGCACGAACGCAGGCTGCACAACCTCCCTAATATCGGATGATAAATCTGCTATAAACGTAAAACCAAGATATTTCTCTCTGACAAGGAACGAAACCATGTACCTCATGTGCCATTATCGTCACCATCACCTTAGCCACACAACCACAACTCAAAGAAAAACGTAGACACAGCAAGAAAAATACCTCCACGAACAACAACTCACTGTGAGGAAAACTCTGCGTTCAATAACATCCTCTTACCTCAGTTGATTTATGTAATATCTGGATGGCTTGTATACAGAACTAATGTGCGACTACAAAAGGTGGCATTGACGTTTTCAGCATGTCAGTTATCTTATCTTATCTCCTCTCATGTAACAGTGATTTTTCGTCTTCCTTCAAGACCAATTGAGTACTTTTTTGAAGGGGAGAGAGAGAGAGAGAGAGAGAGAGAGAGAGAGAGAGCGAGAATTCCGAATTGTGAATGGCCTTAATGACTTTGGGCAACAGTCCATATCATAGTAATTGTAAGAACATAAACATCATTATTTGAGAAACTGATTTTATAAAGAGAGAGAGAGAGAGAGAGAGAGAGAGAGAGAGAGAGAGGAAAAATGACAATTTTTTATATTGGCAAATAGCGTTTTATAGCTCCAGTGCCAAGGGGGATTATTCAGCTTCTTTTAGCAAACAACAAAAAGAAAATGCAAGACAAAAAATAAGGGGAAATAACAAGCAACTGAAGTACATATTCATAAACACATAAAACCCATTCATTCACACCCACAACATTAATACAGCATATTCAATATTACTCATGCATAATACTAAATAATTCGAACATTTGACCATCCAACTTTGCAGCCGAACCTCTTTTTGGCTGTTTACCAACCTAAGCTGAAGCCAGCTTCCAGCACCATTATAACAGACTGGAGCAAGCAGGTAGAGAGATGGGCGGAACACCACCAGGAGCTCTATTCAAGAGAGAACATTGTTGCAGACACAGCGGTGGAAAGCACCACCAACCTCCCTGTCACGGAAGAACTCGACATCCCACCCTCTGAAGAGGAACTCAGCAAGGCCATCGACTCCCTCGCCTGTGGTAAAGCTCCAGGAAAAGATGGCATCCCACCTGAAGTCATCAAGGCTGGAAAAAAGACTGTGCTACTCCACCACCTGCACCAGCTGCTACTGCAGTGCTGGGAAGAAGGGACTGTGCCCCAGGAGATGCATGACACCATCATCATCACCCTTTACAAGAACAAGGATGATTGCAGCGACTACAACTACGGAAAAATTCCCACCCTATACCCACCAGGCGCAGTTACTGAGATTCGAACCCAGGACCCTCAGATTGAAAGACCAATGCTTTAACCACTCGGCTACTGCGCCCGTTGGACAAACAGCTTCAAGAGCTACAGGACGAGATGACAGAAGCCAAGCAAAAAGCAGGAAGCAACCCGTCAGATGAGACAGAACCACCAGCGACTCCAACAGGCGATGGCCAGATTCCTCAAGACAAATACTCAAATCAGGAGCCAAAGGTGCAGAAAGAAGACATCCAAGCTAAACCTGGAGAAAGATGGCAAAAAGCTGTGGAGAGTCGTAGGTCAACTCAATAACGAGGACAGCAGATTCCAAAACAACACACTGGAAGAGAAAGCACATCCAGTGTTATTAGTGTTTTCAAAGTATAAGACTTTTGGTTGTAATCATATCTTTAGGGTTATCAAGTGATTATCTGAATGATGAATCTAACTGAAATATTTTTTCGACCAGTTTTCTGAGACCAAATGCTTTCAACAGGAACAAGGTGAGTGACACACACAGGAATAAGGTGAATTTAAAGGCGTTTGAAATATACAGCTCCTGAAGGGAAATATAGGTATACCGGACACACACCAAGACAAAATACAATTAAAATTATTCTATTCCATGACAAAACGGACAATTAACATTTTCTCTTTTCTGTTGTTGGTTATCTCAAGGGATGAAGTTTCAGCGGGACACACCAAGTGTTGTATGCATTTTCAAAGAACAGGATTTCTGGCTGTCTTTATATCTTCATGGATATCACTGAATTATCTGAATGAAGAATCTAACTTAAATATTTCTTTCTTTCGACGAAAAGTGCAGAAACTATATTTTGCACACAACATTAAACAATCTTTGTTCAAGGGTTTTTACATATTCTCTATCTACATTCTCTGATACAAATCCAAAACCATATCTGTAGAACGTATAACATGATATAATTTGTTGCCCAGTGAGAGAGAGAGAGAGAGAGAGAGAGAGAGAGAGAGAGAGAGAATATTAGACAGACATAAAGGAGAATACAGAGGCATAGGTAAAGAAGGAGAGAGGAGAGAAAAAGAGAGACAGGCATTTTGAAATAACATATATATATATATAGAGAGAGAGAGAGAGAGAGAGAGAGAGAGAGAAAGAGAGAGAGAGAGAGAGAGAGAGAGAGTAAATATCTGCATTTTATGCTGTGGTGAAGGATCACTTCGAGAAACAAAATGACCACTTCCTCATTACTGTTTATATTGAACCAGCACATCCTGAAGCTACTTCACCTGAATCCGATCTGCATGAGACTCCATCCATTTTAAAAGTTGAGATTCTTTGGATTTTTCCCACTTTTCTGTCAAAGTATTCAATGTATATACAAACGGATTAACAGCAGAGTTTAGAGGTAATACAAATATTGCTAAGGCCACAGTTACTTCACCAGGAATGGGAATACCAGCCAATGCAAACATTCCACACAATCCAATAGGAAACCAGCACATGAAATCTGTTACTGCGATGGTAATCAACCGCTGAGCTATGGCTATATCTTGTGATACTTTGGTAGAGTTAGTCTTCAAAGCATTAGTCTGTATGGACCAGTAAATGAATGCCTGACCTACAGAGATGAATAAAAACAGAACGAAATTGAGAACAATCATTACAGTGAAAGAATACAATTTTCCTTTGAACTCTTGTTTCGTTACTGGCAGCGGAATACAGATACCTGACTGGCTGTAAAACTCCCAGTGTGATGTCACGGGAAGTAAAGGCACCAAAGCAAAAAGCCAGCCAACTAACCAGATCAGTAGACAAACAACAGCTGCTGATTTTCGCTCAAATCGGAAAGTGCTGAATGGAAAACAGAGAACAATAAATCGATCTAAAGTGATCAGACAGATGATCAGAGCTGATACTTCACTGGACAACAGAGACAAAACGCCAGCCACAGTACAGGTCACGCTGTTTTTCCATGTGTCATCATGATGGAGATATTTGCCACGTAACCTTTCATCAGCCACTCCTATAACACCCATGTAGACACCCATAAGAAAGTCAGCCATTGTAAGGTTGGTAACAAACACACTGAAGCCACTGGAAAAGGTCATGCCTTTTGCAAACAAACGTGCACAGAAACAGAAGACGTTACCAGACACTGCCAGACACGTGATCAGCCACAGAAACCCACGGTATGTCCATGACTGCAGTAAATCTTCACACGATGAAATTTCATCTTCGGGAGCAAAACAAAACGATATCTCAAAATGCTCAGGGAGTATTTCATCACAGCATAGTTTATAGTTATGTGATGAAATGTAGCGTATATGCGAAAGATGCTTTAAAATGTCAGATGGAAAGTTTGTGACAGGAGTATTCTCCATGTACAGATCAGTCAGTTGTGGAGTGAACTGAAAACCGTCAGGACTTATGGTATGAATGGAAGTAAATGTTAAATTAAGTTTTTGTAATCGAATAAAGTGTGTAAATGCTTTTGAATCAAACTCTGTCAGTGCTGTGTGTGACAGATCTATCAATGTAAGATCATTTTGTTGAAAACCGGACAAAGAATCAGCAGACACTGACACTATTGGATTGTTAGACAAGGACAACGACTGCATACTTTCTAAACCAATCAACGAGGTCATGTTGACATGCTGCAGCTTGTTACTGCTGAGGTCAAGGAATCTTAAATTGAACAACTTCATTTCAGGCAGGAGGGATAGAGAACACCCAGCAAGAACCAGACAAATGAGATAGGAGTTACTGTTCACATCAGACAGAGTCAGACCTGAACCTGTGGCATCCAAAGAACGGATCTGAGGGAAGAGTTCAGCATGGAAAGGCAAAACAAAAAGTATAACCTTTCACCACATACCCAGATGTACACACTCTCCTCAAAGAAATCCATGCAGAATACAGAAGCTCCACTAATCCACAACTAACAATTAGTGACATGAAATATTGTATACCAAATATATGACTGACTAATACAAACTGTGCACCAAACATGTCACTGGCTTATATACAAACTCTGTGTTCATCAAATCCTCTTAACCACAGTTAAACCACCATACAATAACAACTGTTTACAAAGTACCAAACATATCTTCCCTTTGTCTCTGCAAAGTATCTCACTGGTAATCTTAGTACCAAGTAAATTGTCTCTGGTAAATATTTAGCAACCTGTGGGCACCACCATAGGACTGACTCTCAGTAGTCTCAAATATTTTAAACACGTTACAATTATGTGTTGACCCACTGGCATTAAACACATGACTACAGCACATGGGAATCACAACTACCAGCTAGTCAAACACGTCTCCCATAACAGTTTGCTATATCACCCTAGTGCACACACACACACACACACACACACACACACACACACACACACACACACACACACATGGAATATCCTCCACACACAGTTAGCCGGTATAATTGTTTGCCTAAAATATAACCGACACCACTTAACATACAAATAGGTAGGTAATATCTCTAACACCATGAGTAGCTTAACAAAACATTCTATTCTACACACAGATACAACACACAATTATCATCTTTATAGCTTCTCATAACACAATGCTTACATTGTTCCCACAGTAGGTCAACAACTGATACACAACCGACATGTCACTGAACATTGTCATTTATAGAAACCAAGATACAACACCAGTTAAACCCAAACATGATATCAAAACATCATACATAATACCTATAGCAAAATAGCATGACAAGGGTGGCGGGGTGGGGTGTGTGTGTGTGGGGGGGTGGGGGGGTACTCAAAGACTCAAACCAGTACTTCCATTTAACAAAGTATTGGCTACATTTTATACTTTATAACACTTTTTTTCACTCAGCAAGTCACACACATACTGGATGTACTCTGACACAACTCATGGTTTCTGAATCAAATATGTGTTTGTTACACTTATAATTATGTGCAGTACCACATCAGCTCAATGGGTCTCTCAGTGTTTATGTGATAAACATCACAGTTCACTTCGTGTTTTTGCCACTAGGGCAATGTGTTAGTCACTGAACCCAATACTTGAAATCAAACATTCAACCAAGTCCAAAAAACAGATCCTAGTTCACTACTCACAGTCCTCCTGGTCAACAGATGTCTTTCTCAGTGGAGCCTCAGTCTCTCATTCTGGCTCCCTAGTTTGCTAACAGCAAGGAAAAGGCTGCAGCCATGTGAGCTTGCTGTTTATATTCATGCTTTCCCAACTGGTACAACCCAATGGACCAATGGTCCCAACACTCCAGTCTGTGTCTACGATTCACAGACACATCACCTGACTGGTTGTAAACACGCTATGTGTACAAAATGTTGCAAACGGACACCTCTGGTTGGTTACAAGAAGATGACTGATGGTAGAGATGCAACACACACACACACACACACACACACACACACACACAGTCCTAATCCGTACAAAGACTTCAGAAGGGAATGGGTGGGGGTAGAGATGAGGAGCGTGCGGGAGTAGGGAGTTGAACTGGTGTCTGACAGGCTAATTGTTCTGGCTATGTTAGACTGTGAGGCGCCTGCAACTGACTTAACAGAGCAGGCAGGTGGGCTTAGCAAGGGAGGAGAGGGCTGGGAGAGAGAGAGAGAGGGGGGGGGGGGGGAGGGGGGTGGTGGTAGAGAGGGAAACAAGGGGTAGTGTATTGTGGCTTGGGGATGCCACAACCCAACCATAACCTGACACTATAACATTGTTATGACTTGTTCAAACCAGAAGGTCATGCTGGTGGGTGGGAATGATTGAAACTGACAGACATGTCAGTAAAAGAATGAAACCCAACCGTAGTGGGCCAGTTTTGGTGGATCCATTCCCTTTTCAGCACAGACTTTTCCCTTCGACGAACACGTGTTTTAGATGAAAATATCTTGTTTGATATATTTACAGTTAACACATTTGGATTTGATAGTGCCATTATTATTTGAGTTAAAACCTGTATGATTTCTATGAGAACAACAACAACAACAACAACAACCTTTACAAAGTACTGGTTACATACTGGAATCTTCCCCTCACTGCCTCCTCATTTGCATCCCAACCACTCTGACTTAGGTTATTTCTGTGTATTCCTCCTTGTGATTCCCCTTTAGTAAAGACCTAAACCCACTTTAGGTGTAGCAAAACCAAAATACTCTTCACACATGCTACACACACACCATCTCCATGGCTTCTCATCTCTCAATGCCTGCATTGTTTCCAGTCAGTCAACAACTGACAATCCACTGACATATCACTGCACCACCATTTATGTGTGCTTAGGCACAACATCATTCAGACCAAGCATTGAAACAAAAAATCAGTACAAAATATCTGAAACAAAAGAGTATGGGAGGGAGGGGAGGGACTCAAAAAGGAAAGTACTTCCCTCACTTAGTAGCCACATTTCACACCTTATCCCCTTTTCTTTCCATCAGCCACTACAATATGCAAACTAAACATGCACTGGCTGTACACTGACACAAACCCATAGTTTCTGAACCAGACACATATATGTTACATGTAACTGTGCACTCTGGTAATGAAGCCAGGACGAAGCACCAACAGGTGAACAGAGAAGTAAGGACGAAGATGAAGGCAGCCAAAGAAAACTGGATGGAGGAGCAATGCGAAGAAGTTGAGAAAGGCATGGAAGCAGGGAACCGCAAAAGAGCCTATAGCACCCTCAAGACCCTCACTAAGACTAGCCAGCCAAGATCAGCTGTCATCGAAGATAAGGATGGCAAGATACTGACACATAGCGAAGAAGTCCGGAAGATGTGGACAGAATACTGTGACGGCCTCTACAACTACCAGCTCAATCCAGACTCATCCATATTGCAGGACAACCCACGATCCACAGACAGAGAGGAAAATCTCCAAGTGTTGAAGGAGGAGGTTGAGGCTGCAATACAGAGTCTGAAGCCAGAGAAATCCCAGGAGTGGACAACGTCCCATCAGAGCTTTTGAAGTATGGAAGGAAAGAGACCACAGAAGCACTAACAATGCTATGTCAGAAGATCTGGACAGAAAAGAAGTGGCCAACAGAATGGACCCAATTGCTGGTGATTCCTCTACCCAAGAAGGGCAACCTCAAGCAATGTCAAAACTACAGGACTATATGTCTGATTAGCCACCCAAGCAAAGTCATGCTCCGCATCATCTTCAACCAATTGAAATCCAAGGCTGAGGAGCTGCTATCAGAAGAACAAGCAGGCTTTAGAAAAGGGCAGAGCACTGTCAAACAAATATTCAACTGTCGAGTCCTCATTGAAAAACATCTACAACACCAAAAGGACATCTTTCACAACTTCATCGACTTCAAGAAGGCATTCGATCGGTTGTAGCACAGCAGCCTCTGGCAAGTACTGGGAGGCTTCCACATTGATGAAGGGCTCATTCAAGTCATCCAGGCCCTCTACAAACATTCCAGCAATGCAGTGCTCCTCGACAATCAACCAAGAAATTTTACCTCCCATTGTTCATAATTGCTTTCTTTTCAATCGAAAATGAGTCTTGAATGAGAAAACCTATTCATCTTGCTGCTGGGCCCATAACCTGCTGCATTGTGCTGACTAGCCATGACGGAGGATGATGGTGATTTTACAAACACCACGACACAGTCATACCATCCGCACACCATTTGCAGTTCGGGAAGAGTGAGCTCTTGCCATTTACTTCCATCTACATGCAAGTATTACAACAAAACTGATTGGCTGACTTTTTGCCACAACGTAAACACATAATTGTGAGATAATCACCCGGTGATTACAAGATAGTGTTGAATTAATTTCAGTTATTGGTTAAAACCATCTGATATGTATCAGTCTCTTAACTGTAATTTAGTTAGCATGCTCTCTCCTATACGGCTTACTTCAGTATAGTACTTCATAATAACTGATTCATTTGAGTCACTTTGACACAATATGAGCTTTACTTAACTCTATACTGTCAATGTACTTTCACTTAATCAGCATAGCTTCAATCACTTGAACTACACTATTTAAATGCATTAGATATGTCATTTGCTGTCAGTGTTTGGTCTTCACACATATGCATTTTTTATGTTATGTTGTTGCCTACTCCAAACCAAGTGATAGTCTTTCAATTGCAACATATGATGTGCTTACTTTCCACTGGTAGCTGACATGTACTTATTGACATGTTCTTGTTTGTGTCTTTTATCAGACACTGTCTTATTCTCTTCATCTCTTCTTTACTTCTCATAATATTGTAATAAAACAACAGGAAACCCTATTTGTGACTGGCCGTCTATGAATTTTATTATGTCCTTGGGCCGGTGCATGGATCTTTCCTACCCTTTAATACAGTAAATCAGTAATTCTTTTGTACCGCCCTCTTTATAATAATAGACCACTCGGGTTCATAGCTACAGATATATATAATCAATTGCACAACAAATGCTAAAGCATAAGGTGCAAAGATCGGTTATAATCTACATATATAGGAATGACCACCAAACAATTTCATTCCATCTATATTATTTCATCGTTTTGTTTTCTTCTTATTTTTTGTATTACCTATTGTTAGTCATTTTGGTAAGCCCCGCTGTGTGCGTGGCTTTTTTGTTTGTTTCTTTGTTTGTTTTTTGTTGTTGTTGTCGTTGTTTTCATCACTCATGTGGCACACAGTTAGCTGACACTGCCGAGATACATACAGACCTATTTTACAAGTTCACAGTGGACATTTTTGCAGTTACACCAGGCACAGAATTGGCTCTCTCCCCCAGAAATGATTCAAATAGCTCCCGATTACTGTTTCTAAAGGGCTTATATCTTCTTCATGTACACATATATACATGCACATGTGTCTGAGCGCACGCAAGGCTGTGCACACTTACACACACAAAACACAGGGACATGAACACACAGGCATGTAACAAGCACAATTATGCATGCACATATCCACACATACACACAGATGCACACATATTAGGACGTACGAGCACACACACACACACACACACACACACACACACACACACACACACACACACACACTTGTGCCAGCACTCCATCTTTTTCCTGAAAGATTTATTGCTTTCAATAGCATGGCACACTGAAAACAAATGCGTACATCATAACTTAAAGCTGGAAGGTGCTTTCTGATGTAATACCAGATGTGTAATAAATAATGTTGCAAAAAGGAAAGTGAGAGATGTATATATAACCATATACATTGAAATCTATGTACCTGCCTTCACTGAACAGGTTATAACGGACTGGTGGAATGGTTTTCCACATTGACTTTATGCACCCTGTTGAGTTAGTTTCTTTTGTTCTGTACCTCATGTGGTGGAAAATGTACAGGACCAAAGACAGCAGTGTTCAGAGTGCTGTGTGCCTTTAGTACCAGTCAGGTAACAATAGGGTGTTAGAAAAAGGTGAAGACTGCCTGGACTAGACAGTATTTTCTCCCTCGAAGTTATCGACTGTGTTGTGTCCAAGGCGCAAGGGAGAGAATTCACACAATTTCAACATCAGCCCAAGGTTTCACTGCAGCTTTGTGAAGCGAGCTGTCAGAACCATTGTTCGCCGAACACAGCTGCGTGAAGACTGAAAGTGTAGATCTGGCATGAGAGAGGGTGGGGTTTAGAAGGGGAGAACAAAAGCCATGGAAAACAAGGGAAAGGAAGACAGAGACACTGTGAGATGAGGCGTGGATACCAACCCCCAGATTGTGCTTCAAGCAGACTTCATGTTGACGTCAAAGATTTTCAGATCACCCTTGATGGTTGTCTCCCTCTGTCCGAATTCTTCTCTCCAGTGGTTATCACAGCTTTACAGGTATTGTCTGATGACCAAAGTCATGTAGCCGCTACAGACGTGAAGTCCAATATTTAGAGTCACACGTTCATAGTGTGCATCTGTGAGGCAGATCATAGATTTATAACATCGCTGAGCATGATGTGTACCCACTGCCAAGCCATGATGGTGATGCAGGTAGTACTTCTAATGCAGGTAGTTCTTAAAGTTTACCTTCTGCTCAAGTGCAAGTGTTCAGGGGGTGGGGAGGTGGATAATAGTATCCACTGCTGGTTAAAATGAAGAATGGCAACTAACTGGCAACTTCATTTTGGATAAGTTGCCACGTCAGTAGGACCCTTCCTTCAACACTGAACACTGAAATGAACACTGATCTCTTATCTGAAACTGCATTGACAGGACAGTGATTCCAATACTGACTGCTTGGCTGAATGACGTACTCAGTGGATGACTGACTGACTGATTGAGTTGACGACCTTTTCACCCAGCTTTTTCATATGTGTTTTTATGGTGTTGAATCTATTTCCTAAAAAAAAAGGAAAGAAGAAAATAATATAAGAGAGAGAGAGAGAGAGAGAGAGAGAGAGAGAGAGAGAGAGAGAGAGAGAGAGAGAGAGAGTCTGAAACTGGACTAAATGGACACACTAATATGTGGTTGTTGTTTTTTTGTCTACTCACAGAGCAAACATTTCTGGATAATGTTAGCACCAACTTTACAAGGCTCAGGGCCATATGCCCAGGAGTAGAACATTTCATGGATCAAAACAAAACAAAGTACACAGTCCTGCAAGTCAATGTTTCAGACTGTGACAAACATGGGGATTACGACATGCAGGACACAGGAGTGGTGTATGGTGTGTGTGATGACTCCACTACTTTCTGCAGAATGCATGTGGAGGTTTCACGTGATATACAAGTCCAGGTTCATTTGCAACGCCTATCATATTGGTGTGATGGTGTTTACTGGCAAACAGATGTAAAGTATAACAGGGAAGATTTTAATGTGAAATGCATGTATCATAGCCTTAAAGAACTATTTTTTCAACCACTTGGAAATGTTTTTGTGGATCATAGCAACAATCCTTCAGTTAAAGTTAGTATTGTAGAAATGAAACATGGGTTTATTGTAAAATGCGTATTGAGACACACTGGATACTTGGTGGCACCACATGTCAACACAGTAGGGGCTTATGTTCAAGGGATAGTTTACAGTGCAGAGCTAAAGGGACCTTCTGGACACGCCTTTATGATCAGTGTACAGCAGTTGTACTCTCCTATTCTTTCTTGGTGGGGTATACCTCCGGTATTGAAGTACCGAAAAACAAATGCAACTCGACAAAGTTTACAGAGTTGGTATATTGATCAGTTCCCACTGACTGAAATATTTCTTTCATCTTATCTTTACGTTCATCTTAAAGTCACGCTCTGGAGTCAGAGCATCAAACTATATTTTTCTACATTTTCTCAAACAACGCCGCCCCAAAAACTGTCTGATGGTATGTTTAATTGTTCTGTGACTTGGTATTCTGAATTTCAAGATCATTTACACTGCAACCTGAAGACAGAGTGTGAAAATGGTCAGGATGAAACGCAACACTGTCCCTTCAGCAGTCCTGACTGTCAGGGTATGGTGGCTTCATATAACAAATGTTTTCAACTAGCAATATTAGACAATGATAACAGTCTTATGAGGATGAATTTTTACTGCAGGAGTTTGAGTGGGCAACTAGCTTCAATAAAAACCAGAAAGGAACTCACAGACATTTCACATATTTCAAAATACTTCTCCGAGTTTGATTTGTGTTTGGGTTATACAGCAGGTTGGGACACAGTACCCTTCATGTACAGCAAGTTTTCGAAATGGTCTGATGGCACGTTGATCTACAATATAAACCACTTTAGAGCAATACATCCACGTCATCCTTCAAAAATAATCAAGTCTGTGAAATTTTTTTCAATGACACTTTTCATTCATTTTCATTTTGGGACTTTGTCGTGTTCAGTATCATTATGTGAAATACAGGCATTAATCAGAACTGTTTCCCCACAGACCATAACAGCGAGGTTACCTGCAGCACAGTCAGACTTCTCAAGCACACGCAAGGTTTTATTTCTTTGTCCAGACAAACATTTATCACACACATTTTTGTTTTCTAATCTGCAAAGTAACTGTGGTAAATCTGGGTATTCACAATTTCAAATGCTTATCAACTCAAGCTACAACTACCACAAGGATCTCCCAAAGATAACTGTTACAAACAGACAGGACATGTTTAGATGTGATGATGATTTCACAACAGTGCATTACACTTTCGTGTGTGACTTTAGACAGGACTGCCCAGACAACAGTGATGAGTCATTCTGTGAACAGCCCTCATGTACTGGTTTCCTGTGTTTTAATGCTCAATGTGTACTGCACAGCCAACGTTGCAATGAATATTCCGACTGCGTGGACGATTCTGATGAGATCAATTGCCCAGCAAAAGAATCATTGCATTTCCCATTCACAGAGGATATCAAGAGGCAACGATTTCACATCAACTTAGACGGTACGGGTTACTTTACTCAGTGGGAGATGAAAAATGAAGATTCATGTCCTGATACCCATTATAGTTGCATTGCTGAATGGCTGTACTGTCTTCCAGTCTACACTCGATGCAATGGGTTTTCTGACTGTGTGTATGGAGAAGATGAACGAAGTTGTGAGACTGTTGTTTGTCCTTATCTTTACCATTGTAGAAATTCTAAAGTGTGTCTTCATGAATATCATCTGTGTGACGGCTGGAGTCAGTGTCCACAGCGGGATGACGAACTGATGTGTGACAGGACCTGTCCTGAGGGATGTCTGTGTCAAGGTCATGCTTTCTGGTGCAGTCAACCTTTCCCCGTTCACCTCTTCACTCTACTTCGCTACGTGGATGCTACAGGGTCAGGAATGTCACTGACAGATTTCACACATAGTGCATATCTTATTTATGTCAGTGTGACATATTGTTCGTTGAATAATGTTTCTGGTGTAGAGATCACCAATCTGAGGTCCATCGATCTTAACAACAACCATTTGAGATCTCTTGATGTGACTGTTTTTCTTCAGTTCCCTAATTTAAGAACACTATCCGTAGCAAATAACCCGCTGCAGGAACTGACAAGTAACCTGCTGAAGTGCATTCATTATACACTGACACATGTAGACATGTCGAACACAAATCTTGAAATGCTAAACACTGAATTGCATGTTTACTTACCACGTGTGAAGTTTGTGAATATATCCTTTTCTGCTTTGAAAACGATTGGAATTAGAGGTTTTAAAAACATGCCTGAATTGAGTGAACTGGATATAAGGAAGAATCCACTGATAAACTTTCCTTTGGATTTGTTCTCAATGACATTTGGTTTGAACCATATCATCGCGTCAGATTACAGGTTTTGTTGTGATAACATACTTCCTGAACAAACAAGCAAAACGAAATGCATAGCACCTAAAGCTGTACTTCCATCATGTCGGACATTGATTCCATCGGAACTGCACACGATTTTCTTTCAGACTGTGTGTGCTTTTGCAATAGCAGGCAATTTTGTTTATTTTCTTTCTTTGCCTACCGTCATGGGGCTATTTGGAAAGACTTTTTTAATAGCCATTGCCCAGCTAAACGTTGCTGATATATATATGGGGAGTCATCTTGGCACTGTCTTGGTAGCAAATGAAATATTTAATGGAGAATACATCCTGTTTGAAAGGACGTGGACTGAAAGTATAACATGTAAGACAAACGGTTTTCTTTTCTTTCTTTCCAGTGAGGTGTCAGTTTTTATTGTCTTCGTCATCACCTTGAAGAGCACTTTCGTTCTTTGTTTTGAAAACAGCTTCTGGGTATTCAATAAACGTTGGGTTGCTTTAAGTTGTGTGGTGGTTTGGTTTGCTGGGCTCTCCCTGTCTCTAATACCATTTCTTCCTGGACTGTCACACTGGGGCCTCTCTGGTCAGTCTGGTCTTTGTCGTCTGGCTTTGTTTCAGAGTTACAAGTCTAAACAAGAGTTCAGGTGGATCAATGTCATTGTAGCAATCAATTTCATCTTATGCATAATGATTTCAGCTGGCCAAGTTGTTATCTGTAAACTTACACCAACATACAGAATTACATTAGAACCCACAAAAAGGTTTATCTATGCCTCAGTCCACCTGATGAGAAAAGTGACTGTCATGACTGCTGTTTGTTGGATTTCATTCGGTCTGGTCACGGTGATGTCAGCAAGTGGTGTCACTGTGTCAGACAAGATCCGTGGAACCCTGGTTGTGTTCATGTCACCTCTCAATGCTGCCCTCAACCCACTGTTTTACGGGTGGACTGTAGTGACACAGCGACGAGGGAAAGCACGAGAAGAAAAGTTGCTAAAAATGTTAAAATTACAAATGAAACGATCTACTAGAAGGAACCTTGTTGTGTTACAAACATAAACTATCAATCAATTAACTAATGAATCAATCATTCAATCAACTGATTTCAAATGCATGCATATGCATGCATTCATACATACATAGATACATACGTTCCTGCCTACACACACACACAAACGCACACACACACAGACGCGCGCGCGCATGCACGCTCGCATGCACACACACACACACACACACACACACACACAGAGGCAAAAAACAAAAACAGCTACAACTACAACAACAAAAAAGAAAGAAAACAAAACACACACACACCCACACATGCACTCGGACAGCGTACACATCTACACAGGTCCCTTGTCATTATCTCTTTCATGAACAAGAAATAAACGCAAACATTCTGCAACAGAATAACAACAGAACAACAACAGCACAACAACAGATTCAGTTCTCCGTCTGGTGTTGCGTCTCCACGTCTGATTCAGGAAGGTTTCCCAGCTGTCCACACCACACAGACTACATAGAACCCACACAAATGTTTATCTATGCCTCAGTTCACCTCATGAGAAAAGTGAGCGTCAAGACTGCTGTCAACTGGTCATCTTTCGGTTTGGTTATGGTGATGTCAGCAGGTGGTGTCACTACGTCAGACATGATCCGTCTTACTTCCCAGTAACTTGAGCAGTGCAGGGTATACGTGCGTCAGCAGTGATGTCACTGGTGTCAATCCGCTGTGGGTCCTGCTGGTCCGTTCGGTACACTGTCTGTGAAGTCCAGCAGCAAACTCTTCTTCTTCTTCGTTCGTGGGCTGCAACTCCCATGTTTAATCGCATGTACACTTCTTCGTTCACGTGCTGCAGCTCCCACGTTCACTCGTATGAACACAAGTGGGCTTTTACGTGTATGACCATTTTTACCCCGACATGTATTTAGCTGTACTCCGTTTCCAGGGGATGTACATGTTGGGTATGTTCTTCTTTCCATTTCCCACCAAACACTGACATGGATTACTTGATCTTTAACGCGCGTATTCTTCTGCTTGTGTAGACACACGGATGGGGTTCAGGCACAAGCAGGTCTGCAAATGATTAAGTTGACCTGGGGGACTCGGAAAAAAATCTCCACCCTTTACCCACCAGGCGCCGTTACCGAGATTCGAACCCGGAACCCTCAGATTTAAAGTCCAACGCTTTGTCCACTCGGCTATTGCGCCCGTCGCTGCAAACTCATACCACCATGGTTCCCTTTGTTTTTTGGGTTTTTTTTTCAGGGCAACAGCTGCTCGATGCTGTAACAAAGCGCTGTCTCCATTCCACCCCTCAGTCTACATGGTGTTATCACCATTCCACAAAAACTTATCTCTTGTTCTTGATTATCAGGTTTGTGTATCTGTTGACGTATTCATAGACTTCAAGAAGGCATTCGACAGAATGTGGCATGCGGCACTCTGGGCGACCATGAACTACTACAACATCAACGCAAACCTCATCGCGCCATACAGAACCTCTACGAGAATGCCAGCAGTGCAGTTTACCTCAACGGGGACATTGGAGACTGGTTCCGAACCACAGTTGGAGTGAGACAAGGATGTTTGCTCTCGCCGACACTCTTCAATGTTTTCCTTGAAAGAATTATGACAGATGCACTTGAAGACCACCAAGGAACAGTCAGCATTGGTGGCAGAACAATCACAAACCTGCGTTTTGCTGATGATATAGACGGACTCGCAGGCTCAGAACAAGAACTGGAGAACCTGGTCAGGCAACTAGACAGATCCGCCACAGCTTACGGCATGGAAATCAGTGCAAACAAAACAAAACTGATGACAAACAATGACAATGGCATCCAAACTGACATCACTGCCAACGGAGAAAAGCTTGAAACCGTGAAGAATTTCAAATACCTTGGAGCAATAGTTTCAGATGAGGGGTCCAAGCCTGAAGTATTAGCCAGAATTGCAATGACAGCTGCAACACTAGCCAAGTTGAACACCATTTGGAAGGACAAGGCAGTCAAGCTCAGCTCAAAGATAAGACTCATGCGTTCTCTTATCTACTCAGTTCTCCTGTATGCTTGTGAAACATGGACCCTTACAGCAGAATTGGAGAAGAGGATTCAGGCCTCAGAAATGAGATGCTTCAGAAGACTGCTTGGCATCTCTTATAAAGACCACATAACCAATGAGGAAGTCAAAAACAGAATAAGGCAAGCCATTGGTCCCTATGAAGACCTTCTCACCACCATCAAGAGGCGCAAATTAAAATGGTTCGGCCACGTAACAAGAGGAGAGGGGCTTGCCAAGACAGTGCTCCAGGGAACAGTCAGAGGAGGAAGGAAGAGAGGAAGACAGAAGAAGAGATGGGAAGACAACATCACAGAATGGACAGGACTGAAGCTGAGCGAGGCGGTCAAATGTGCGAAAGACAGGGATGGATGGAGAGGACTGGCTGACAGGTCATCTGTAGCGCCCCAACGGCAACCGCCATGGGGCAGCTGAGCTGAGTATCTGTTGACTGAAATGTTTATGTTCTTACCGTGCTAGACCTTAGTGCTGCATTTGATAGTATTGATCACGACATTCTCCTGTATCACCACAAAAAATGGTGTAGTACAAATTGACAATACAGAAAACAAGGACCAGGTCCACAAATCAACCATGAGTAAAAGTAATTTTTTTTTTCACAATTCGTTCGTGTTTGACAATAGGGTTTGTTTGAAAGATCGTGTTCATGAAATATGCCAGTCTGTCTACATTGAGTTGAGGCCACTGAAACCCTTGTAACTTCTCTTGTTCTCTTGCTTATCAATTATGTCAATTCTGTTCTGGATGGCATCCCTGATAATTTCCTTCAAAAAGTCCAGAAAAAACTCTGCTGCTCCAGCTGTGCTGTGTGTGTGTGTATGTATAATTATATATATATATATATCTATATATATCATATATATATATATAATTATATATACAAGTATATAAATGTATATATATAAATATGTGTGCGTGTGAGTGGATATATATATATATATATATATATATATATATATATATATATAGAGAGAGAGAGAGAGAGAGAGAGAGAGAGAGAGATGAAAGACGAAATGATTGAGGAGGAAGAAGAAGACCACCACAAAATTCTTTGCAATACCTTATCATGGTCATTTCATTTTTCAACATTTTTTTAATCTCCACTGTTGAAAGCTATTATTGAATGGTTATATTGAATCCAACATCAGCTATGTTCAACAATGTGAGGTTCACCTAGTGACAACATTGTGAAACCTCTGTTCAGTCTGCAAAAACAACAACAACAACAACTCATAACAAGGCCTGTTTACGTTTGATTAAAATCATGTCTGGTTTCTCTTCCTCAGTCCCACTCGTCACAACTTTACAAAGTTCTAACCAACACTCAATTGTGTGTGTGTGTGTGTGTGTGTGTGTGTGTGTGTGTGTGTGTTTGTGTGTGCGTTCATGCGTGCATGCGTGTGTGTGTGTGTGTTAATCTACGAAGCACAATCCTTATTTTTTCCTTTCTTCTGTAATACCAGACACGGGGGGAAAAATGAAGCACCAGCGCTATCAAAACCATTATCAGTTAACACGGACGGTGCAGCCTGTATAAAGATCTGTCCAAACACAGTGACGCCTCCTTGAAAAACTGAAACTGAATGTGCAGCACAGTCTATCCCCTCTCCCGCCTTCCCAACGTCCACATTGTTCGGCGATGACGTAAACGCCCCATGAAATGGACGCGAAAAACACACCATGTGTCCCAGCAGACGAAAGTCAGTGCATTGACTTGCTTCCACCTGTACAGCAGTTGTAGAGGTCACGGCAACAGGCCTTTTTATAGCCAGGGGATACCTTCAACCCACCAATCAGAAAAAGGGATTATCAGGGCATGGAGATTTCTCAGGTTAGTGAGGGTACAATATGGAGGGTGTACAGACCCACTTTCGTCGGACTCCCCGTTTACTTTTAGCGAGAACTGTGTGCACATGCGCGTCTCTATTTCCTTTTCTTCCAGGTCACCAAAAGGCTAAAATTTCGTCATGGAAATCGCTGTTTTGACAAAAGGATTTTGGAGATTTTTAGTGACCAGATTTGCAAATTTACTGGGTATATTTGGTTTTATAATTACACCCATTATTTGCTTTAGTCTTCTATGTTTACTTTGAGCGCGTTTCTTGTCAGGCCACTGAAAAGCTGTCTGAACAAAAGCAGTGCAAACTAAGTGAAGCCAGTTGCAGTGATGGGCTGCCCATGTCGCACTGCGAGCAACGGAAAGTCCGGCACGAAAGCTGGCTGCACAACCTCCCTAATATTGGATGATAAATCTGCTATAAACGAAAACCGAGATATTTCTCACTGACAAAGAAGCAAACCATGCATCTCATGTGCCATTATCGTCACCATCATCATCACCTTAGCCAACACCACCACAACTCAAAGAAAAATGCAGACACAGCAAGATAAACACCTCCACCAACAACAACTCACTGCGTTTAATAACATCTTCTTATCTCAGTTGATTTATGTATTATCTAGATGGCTTGTATACAGAACTAATGTGCGACTACAAAAGGTGGCATTGACGTTCTCAGCATGTGTTACCTTATCTCCTCTCATGTAATAGTGATTTATCGTCTTCCTTGAAGACCAACTGAGTACTTGTTTCAAGGACAGAGAGAGAGAGAGAATTCCGAATTGTGAATGGCCTTAATGACTTTGGCCAACAGTCCATATCATGGTAATTGTAAGAACATAAACATCTTTATTGAGAAACTGATTTTATAAAGAGAGAGAGAGAGAGAGAGAGAGAGAGAGAGAGAGGAAAAATGACAATTTTTTATATTGGCAAATAGCGTTTTATAGCTCCAGAGCCAAGGGGGATTATTCAGCTTATTTTAGCAAACAACAAAAAGAAAATGCAAGACAAAAAATAAGGGGAAATAACAAGCAACTGAAGTACATATTCATAAACACATCAAACCCATTCATTCACACCCACAACATTAATACAGCATATTCAATATTACTCATGCATAATACTAAATAATTCGAACATTTGACCATCCAACTTTGCAGCCGAACCTCTTTTTGGCTGTTTACCAACCTAAGCTGAAGCCAGCTTCCGGCACCATTATAACAGACTGGAGCAAGCAGGTAGAGAGAT
The DNA here is from genome assembly GCF_041734735.1 of Babylonia areolata. NCBI lineage: Eukaryota > Metazoa > Mollusca > Gastropoda > Neogastropoda > Buccinidae > Babylonia > Babylonia areolata. Next base: position 6,146,438 of record NC_134903.1, on the reverse strand, counting down.
GGGCGGAACACTACCAGGAGCTCTATTCAAGAGAGAACATTGTCGCAGACACAGCAGTGGAAAGCACCACCAACCTCCCTGTCATGGAAGAACTCGACATCCCGCCCTCTGAAGAGGAACTCGGCAAGGCCATCGACTCCCTCGCCTGTGGTAAAGCTCCAGGAAAAGATGGCATCCCACCTGAAGTCATCAAGGCTGGAAAAAAAGACCGTGCTACTCCACCACCTGCACCAGCTGCTACTGCAGTGCTGGGAAGAAGGGACTGTGCCCCAGGAGATGCATGACACCATCATCATCACCCTTTACAAGAACAAGGATGATTGCAGCGACTACAACTACGGAAAAATTTCCCCCCTTTACCCACCAGGTGCGGTTACTGAGATTCGAACCCGGGACCCTCAGACTGAAAGTCCAATGCTTTAACCACTCGGCTACTGCGCCCGTTGAAACAACCAGCTTCAAGAGCTACAGGACGAGATGACAGAAGCCAAGCAAAAAGCAGGAAGCAACCCGTCAGATGAGAACCACCAGCGACTCCAACAGGCGATGGCCAGATTCCTCAAGACAAATACTCAAATCAGGAGCCAAAGGTACAGAAAGAAGACATCCAAGCTAAACCTGGAGAAAGATGGCAAAAAGCTGTGGAGAGTCGTAGGTCAACTCAATAACGAGGACAGCAGATTCCAAAACACCACACTGAAAGAGAAAACACGTCCAGTGTTATTAGTATTTTCAAAGTATAAGACTTTTGGCTGTAATTATATCTTTAGGGATATCAAGTGATTATCTGAATGATGAATCTAACTGAAATCTTTTTTCAACTAGTTTTCTGAGACCAAATGCTTTTGACAGGAACAAGGCGAGTGACACACACAGGAATAAGGTGAATTTAAAGGCGTTTGAAATATACAGCTCACGAAGGGAAATATGGGTATTCCAGGCACACACCAAGACAAAATAGAATTAAAATTATTCTATTCCACGACAAAACGGACAATTAACATTTTCTCTTTTTTGTTGTTGGTTATCTCAAGGGATGAAGTTTCAGTGGGACACACCAAGTGTTATATGCATTTTCAAAGAACAGGATTTCTGGCTATCTTTATATCTTCAAGGATATCTCTTAATTTTCTGAATGAAGAATCTAACTTAAATCTTTCTTTCGACGAAAAGTGCAGAAACTATATTTTGCACACAGCATTAAACAATCTTCGTTCAAGAGTTTTTACATATTCTGTATCTACAGAGAGTAAATATCTGCATTTTTATGCTGTGGTGAAGGATCCTTCAAGAAACAAAATGACCACTTCCTCATTACTGTTTATATTGAACCAGCACATCCTGAAGCTACTTCACCTGAATCTGATCTGCATGAGACTCCATCAATTTTAAAAGGTGAGATTCTTTGGATTTTTCCCACTTTTCTTTCAAAGTATTCAATGTATATACAAACGGATTAACAGCAGAGTTTAGAGGTAATACAAATATTGCTAAGGCCACAGTTACTTCACCAGGAATGGGAATACCGGCCAATGCAAATATTCCACACAATCCAATAGGAAACCAGCACATAAAATCTGTTACTGCAATGGTGATCAACCGCTGAGCTATGGTTATATCTTGTGATACTTTGGTAGAGTTAGTCTTCAAAGCATTAGTCTGTATGGACCAGTAAATGAATGCCTGTCCTACAGAGATGAATAAAAACAGAACGAAATTAAGAACAATCATTACAGTGAAAGAATACAATTTTCCTTTGAACTCTTGTTTCGTTACTGGCAGCGGAATACAGATACCTGACTGGCTGTAAAACTCCCAGTGTGATGTCACGGGAAGTAAAGGCACCATGGCAAGAAACCAGCCAACTAACCAGATCAGTAGACAAACAACAGCTGCTGATTTTCGCTCAAAACGGAAAGTGCTGAATGGAAAGCAGAGGACAATAAATCGATCTAAAGTGATCAGACAGATGATCAGAGCTGATACTTCACTGGACAACAGAGACAGAACACCAGCCACAGTACAGGTCACACTGTTTTTCCATGTGTCATCATGATGGAGATATTTGCCACGTAACCTTTCATCAGCCACTCCTATAACACCCATGTAGACACCCATCAGAAAGTCAGCCATTGTAAGGTTGGTAACAAACACACTGAAGCCACTGGAAAAGGTCATGCCTTTTGCAAACAAACGTGCACAGAAACAGAAGGCGTTACCAGACACTGCCAGACACGTGATCAGCCACAGAAACCCACGGTATGTCCATGACTGCAGTAAGTCTTCACACGATGAAATTTCATCTTCGGGAGCAAAACAAAACGATATCTCAAAATGCTCAGGG
>NC_134903.1:6111020-6143994 GCF_041734735.1 Babylonia areolata | reverse complement strand
GTATTACAATACAAATACAATAAAATACAATACAGTACAATACAATACAATACACCACACCACACCACACCACACCACACCACAACGCAATGTATTACAATACAAATACAATAAAATACAATACAGTACAATACAATACAATACACCACACCACACCACACCACACCACACCACACCACAACGCAATGTATTACAATACAAATACAATAAAATACAATACAGTACAATACAATACAATACACCACGCCACACCACACCACACCACAACGCAATGCAATACAATACAATACAATACAATTACAATACGATACACCACACCTCACCACACCACAATGCAATGCAATACAATTCAATACAATTCCAATGCAATGCAATACACCACACTACACCGCAACGTAATACAATACAATGCAATACAATACAATACAACACAACACATACAATACAATGCAATACCGTATAATACACCACAATACAATACAGTACAATGCAATACAACACAATACAACACATTGCAACAAAATACACCACACCACACCACAACGCAATGCAATACAATACAATACAATACAATACACCACACCACACCACACCACACCACAATCAATGCAATGCAATACGATACAATTACAATACAATACTATACACCACACCACACCACACCACAACGCAATGCACTACAATACAATTACAATACAATACAATACAATACGATACACCACACCACACCACAACGCAATGCAATACAATACAATACACCACACCACACCACACCACATCACACCACAATCAATGTAATGCAATGGTGGTGGTGTGTCCATCGAGATCGATGATGACCATCGTTGTCATCCAGATGGGGGATGGGGGAGGGTGGTGGTGGGGTGGGGGGAAGGATGCTCATGAGTCTATCTGTGAGTGCGCAGATGGCTGAATAGTCCAATCTGCGCACGAAATGTTCGCTGACAGTTGGGGCAGACAAAGACAGGCATATCATTGTCAGGGAGCTTGTTTGCCCGTGACTTTCTGGCCTGCCTCTTCTGAACAGCTGCAGCAGTCCTGTTGGCCTCGCACAACTTGGCGCCTTTGTGCACAGCAGCGCGCCATTTGTTACGGTCCACTGCAGATTCCTCCCAGGAGTCAGGGTTGATATCAAACGCTTTCAGAGAGACCTTCAGAGTATCTCTGAAGCGCTTCTTCTGACCTCCGTGTGATCTCTTCCCTTGTTGCAGCTCGCCATAGAAGAGCCTTTTGGGCAGCCGATGGTCTGGCATGCGCGCCACGTGTCCAGCCCAGCGAAGCTGGGACTGCATCAGGATGGTGAAGATGCTGGGAAGGGTGGCTTTTGCGAGCACCTCTGTGTCTGGGGTCCTGTCTTGCCACTTGATGTTCAGTAGCTTCCTGAGGCATGTTGTGTGGAAGTGGTTCAGCTTCTTGGCATGTCGTTGGTACACTGTCCAAGTTTCGCAGCCGTACAGTAGTGTGGGGAGAACTACTGCTCTGTAGACCTTTAGCTTGGTTTCAAGACTAATGCCTCTTCTGTTCCAGACATTTGCATTGAGTCTGCCAAAAGTTGCACTTGCTCTTGCAATCCTGACATTCACTTCATCGTCGATGGTCGCATTTCGTGACAGTGTGCTGCCAAGGTATGTGAACCGCTCCACCGCACTGAGTCTCTGACCGTTGACTGTGATGTTGGGCTCAACGTAGGGTTTCCCTGGGGCTGGCTGATGGAGAACTTCAGTTTTCCTCGTGCTGATGGTAAGGCCGAAGTTCCTGCTGGCAGTGGCAAACTTGTTGACGCTGAGTTGCATGTCAGCTTCAGATCCAGCGTTGAGGGCACAGTCATCAGCAAACAAAAAGTCTCTGATGATGTCTGTCATGACCTTCGTTTTTGCTTGAAGCCTTCTGAGGTTAAACAGCTTGCCATCTGTTCGGTACTTTAGGCCAATTCCAACATCGCCATCTCTGAAGGCATCAGTAAGCATTGCAGAGAACATGAGGCTGAACAGCGTTGGAGCCAGGACGCAGCCTTGCTTGACACCATTTGTGACAGGAAAAGGAGCAGATGTTTCACCATTGTCCTGGACTCGAGCCTGCATGCCTTCATGGAATTGGCTGACCAAGGAAATAAATTTCCGAGGGCATCCGTACTTGGCCATGATCTTCCACAGTCCCTCTCTACTCACGGTGTCAAAGGCCTTAGTGAGGTCGACATAGGTGGAGAACAGATCAGCATTTTGCTCCTGACATTTCTCTTGCAGCTGCCTTGCAGCAAACACCATGTCGGTGGTTCCGCGCTCTTTCCGGAATCCACATTGGCTCTCAGGCAAATGACCTTGGTCAAGGTGTGCTGTGAGGCGGTTTAGTAGGATCCTGGCAAGTATCTTGCCTGCGATGGAGAGCAGGGAAATGCCCCGATGGTTATCACAGGCTTGCCGGTTCCCCTTTCGCTTGTACAAGTGAATGATAGATGCATCTTTGAAATCCTGGGGGATCGTCTCTTCTTTCCACATGAGTGAGTACAGCTGATGAAGCTTCTCAGTCAGCACAGTGCCTCCATCCTTGTAGACCTCTGCTGGTATGGAGTCTGAGCCAGGTGCTTTGCCACTGGATAGCAGACGGATTGCTTTCTGGGTCTCAAGAAGTGTTGGCGGATCGTCCAGTGCTTCGTTGGTGGGGACTTGTGGGAGACGGTCTATGGCTTCATCATTTATGGAGGAAGGGCGATTTAAGACACTGTTGAAGTGCTCAGCCCATCGTTCGAGAATGTTCTCCTTCTCGGTGATCAAGGTATTCCCATCTGCACTGAGGAGGGGGGATGATCCTGAGGATGTGGGGCCGTAGACTTCTTTTAAGGCATCATAGAACCTCTTCATATCGTGCCTGTCAGCATATCCCTGGATCTCATCAGCTTTGTCACTCAGCCACTTATCCTGCATCTGGCGTAACTTTTGCTGAACAGTCCTGCGGATGGCATTGTACGCATCCTTTTTTGATGTGGACTTTGGGTTGCTCAGGTGGGCTTGATGCAGACGGCGTTTCTCATCCAGAAGCTGCTTGATTTCATCCCAGTTTTCATCAAACCAGTCTTTGTGCTTTCTGATCATGGGTCCCAGGGTCTCTGAAGCTGTACTATAGATCAGCTCACGCAGGGTCCTCCAGTCAGACTCCACATTCTGGTTGTTCAGAGAGGCGGATTCCAGACGATCTTCCAGCAGCTCCACAAAGGACTGTTTGATGGTGATGTTTTTCAGCTTAGCGATGTTGAGCCGTTTTGGAGCCTTCTGGCCTTGGGGGCGTCTCTTTGGCTGGATTCGAATATTCAGCTTCGAGACTACAAGGCGATGGTCTGTCCAACACTCAGCGCCGCACATGGTCTTTGTTACACGTACATCTTGCCTATCCCTTTTCCTGACGATGACATAATCGATGAGATGCCAATGCTTTGAGCGAGGGTGCATCCATGACGTCCTGTTACGGGTAGGGAGGCAGAAAACTGTGTTGGTTATCAGCAGTTCGTGCTCTGCACATGTCTGAAGCAAAAGCAATCCATTTGGGTTGCAGTGGCCCACACCGTGCTTTCCAATCACTCCATCCCAGGAGATGTAGTCAGAGCCAACTCTAGCATTGAAGTCCCCAAGAATGATGAGCTTGTCTGCTTTAGGGATGGCAGCAATGACAGAGTGAAGGTCCTCGTAGAACTTCGCCTTCACTTCATCCGGGTTGGTCATGGTTGGGGCATAGGCACTGACAATGGTGAGGTGCTTCTGGCCAGATGCCAGTGGGAGTTTCATGGTCATAAGCCTATCGTTGACTCCCTTTGGGATTCCAGCTAGCTTGCTGACAAGTGCTGTTTTTACTGCAAAACCAACACCAGCCTCACGTCGCTCTTTGCTTCCTCGTCCACTCCAGAAGAAGGTGTAACCAGATCCCCGTTCACAGAGCTCGCCTTCGCCTGCAAGCCGAGTCTCACTCAAGGCTGCAATGTCGATATTGTATCTGGCGAGTTCGGATGCAACTAGTGCTGTTCTCCTTTGGGGTCTGTCTGCGTTATCTCTGTCCAGGAGAGTCCTTATGTTCCAAGCACCAATGGTGAGAGGAACGATCCTTGTTTTTTTCTTTTCTTTCTCTTTGTTTCGACCGCTGATGTAGGGTCCCCGCCAGCCGCGGTATGCTGGCCAGGGTGATATGGAGCAGGCAATTTTTAGGGCACCTTTTCTAGCCCCTTCCTCATGCTAGGGAGGTGAGCAGTGCATTCCTAAAGAGGGCTGCTCAGACGCTCAGACGGCTGCCGAGCTCCATCGCTGCTCCTGTCGACGAAGAACGACCCTATGGCCTGAGCCGCCTGCGTGCAGGTCTGCGGCTGCGACTGCCAGTGTACCCACACCTGTCGTTTCGTCGCTCGCCTGTCGCCACAGGACTTGGGGGTGATGAAATGATGAAGGATGAAAGGTCATTTTGGATGACTGATGACTTGCGCGATGAGTTTGTTTAAAGTGAAGAGGAGTTGCGCAACGTCGACCTCACTCTCTCGTCCGGGTCCACCAATTTCCAGTGGCAAGACTAAGTCGAGACGACTGGAGGATGAGCACGGATGCAGTGGATGACCAAGATATCCTTTCGGTGTCTCATCTTGCTCTCTGCACTCCACAGTGCGTTGCTGTAACCGCCTTCCTCTCCGTTGAACCGATAGGTTTCTTCCGCAGATTCTGCCGGATCCAGACTTCGCATGCATGGGTAGACACACCCCGGGGGCCAACTGTAATGCAATACAATGCAATACAATACACCACACCACAACGCAATGTAATCCAATTCAATACAATACAATTCCAATACAATACACCACACTACACCGCAACGTAATACAATACAATGCAATACAGTACAATATAATACAGTGCAACACAACACATACAATACAATGCAATACCGTATAATACACCACAATACAATACAGTACAATGCAATGCAATACAATACAACACAACACAAAACTTCCGCATGCTGGCAGAGATCGTGGTGGCACCCCCGCCTACCTTCCTGCAGACCTTTGCTGGCCGACTGTCCAAACCCAACGTCTCACTGGCCGCCGACTATTGCTGCATGGGGGAACAACCTCACACCCTCAGGTAAACGCAAGCACGCACGCATGCAACACATGCCTGCCCGCGTGCTCGCAAGCACACAAACAAGCTCGAGCACACATGTAATTGTATGTTTTCTTTATTAAACAACAAACAAAAAAACAAACAAACAAACAACAACAACAAAAACAAACAGTTTCAGTTTCAGTAGCTCAAGGAGGCTTCACTGCGTTCGGACAAATCCATATACGCTACACCACATCTGCCAAGCAGATGCCTGACCAGCGGCGTAGCCCAACGCGTTTAGTCAGGCCTTGAGAAAAAAAAAAGGTGAATAAATAATAGATAAGCGTACATAAATAAGTAAATAAATACATAAATAGATAAATAAATAAATAATAATTTTAATATGAAAAAGGTAGTAGTAATAATAAATAAAGAAAGAAAGAAAGAAGACAACTGATCATAAATAAGCAAATAAATGTAAAACATGAAGATACACATTCATACATACACCCACACATGCATAACAGATATGCACCAAACATGCAGTTTCACAGATATGAAAGCACAGTCAAATACACATAAACGTACATGAGCCCCAACACACACACACACACACACACACACACACACACACACACACACACACACACACACACATTACCCTGCACCTTCTCTACCCCCGTCCTCCACACACTCATTTCTAGGCTACGTATCGCAGCTTCCACGGCACACACACACACACACACACACACACACACACACACACACACACATGAACACTTACTTGTACAAGCACACACACATACGCCCATATCCCCCACCCCTAACTCCCCACACATATATACAAAGATATATATATATATATATATATATATATATATATATATATATATATATATATATATATACACCCGCACGTTCCAATATCCCGTTGCTCCCACAGTGTACACTCACATACCTCATCCTCAACCCCCCCCCCCTCCCCCCGGCACCCCCACCTCCCCCTCACACACGCACACACACAAACATACGCACGTGCACAGAACTCTTCTGACACTTGTGTACATTTACACCCTTGCGCATGCACAAACGCACTCAAACACACAGACCCACACATCCACACAAACACACACATACACACACGCACAGAGGCTGCCACTGATTGGCCGCAAGAGAAAAGATCTCTGATGCCAAAAACGTGGCGTCTAGTGTGTTGCTCAGTCTACTGTATTTGGAAAAGCCCACAGAGACTCTGTTCCGTTTTGAAGATATTTGCGCAATGTTGGTTTGGAAATGATGCCGATATTTGTTTGATTTGCAAAGCATCGTGCTCTACCTTTCATGTTCGACTTACGGCCACTCCCTCTCTCTGCTTTTATTTCTTTGAGGCGATCGATGGTGTGATGGCCTTGTACCTGTTCTTTTTGATATTCTTTGACTTTTCTGAGGATTTCCGATTTTCCTAGATGTAGGCCGCTCGTTGATGTTGCGTTACCAGCAAGTCTGTCAGCTCGCTCATTTCCCTTAACTCCTGCATGTTCCGGGCAGTATGACTATGTGAGTTTTTTAATCTGAAAGTTGCGCATTGCCTTATGCCACTCTGGGCTTCCCATTCCGTTTTCAATTTTCTGTATGAGGTTCATTGAGTCGGTTAGAATCATGGCAGGTTGGTTTCCGGGCGTGTGGATGGACGATAGCCACTGGAGGGCACGTGTCACAGCTTCAACTTCCATCGTTGGGCTGGAGGTTTTACCTAACTGTTTTTCCATTATGTTTCGCAGTGAATCCCCAACCCGACTGGTCTTTGGTGACTGAGCCATCTGTGTATATGATGATGCCCTCTTCTTTACTGTTTTCTTCTATGAGTAGCTTGACTTCCGCATCAGTTTTGCCCTCTGGCCATTCCCGACAATGTCTTCCTAGAGTGGGTGAAATGGCTGTGTTGAATAGATGGTTGAGGTATTCGGGGTTTTTCTCCCATTCTTTTGTTTCTTTCAGGTATTGTAGTCGGCATACTAGCTGGATTGTGTCTTCTGCTTGCCCCATCCATGATCTTCCTCGTCCTAGACGGCTGCCTTTTGGTTCTTTGACTGCGTCAAACAAACAAACAAAAACAAAAGGGCATTACAGTTGCAGAAGGTTCACCAGTCTTCACTGGGTGCCATTAAAAACAAAATATACTTCTAAAGTCACTTGCATTTGTGGTAATAAAATCACCCCCGTGCATACAATCTGTGAATGTGAACAGTTAAAAATATATTTGCTTCTTTCATTTACAAAATCTGCAGTGCCATCTGCTTCCATTACAAACATTTTGTATGACAATCAACTTGTGTTTGAAATAGTTTTGAGTTTATTTAGGAGCTCCATTAACTCTTTGTTGTAATTTTACTGGTTGACAAGTTAGTTGCTTTGTTTCATTTTATTTTATTTCATTAAGTTAGTTGCTTTGTTTCATTTTATTTTATTTCATTTGCTAATTGAGGAGAGAGGAACAGGGTGATGATTTGAGGAATGTGTGGGGTGGCGAAGGTGTTGGCTTGTCGTCTAAAATGACAGTTGTCGACAGACGTTAAACAAAAGAACGAACGAACATGCAATCATGCTCACTAGTGCAGATACGCACGCACGTATGCACACGGCATTCGGATTTACACAGCGTCGTTCACACTCATCCTTAAAATCAAATCTAAAAAAGAAAAACAACAACAACAACAAAACACGTTCCATTGCAAGCAGTCTCTAGAGGTATACTTGAGGAACTTCATTGCCTGTGTACAATCTATAGACTCACAACTGTTTCTATGTATGTATGTATAGACGGATGGGTGGATGGATGTATGGATGTGTGTGTGTGTGTGTGTGTGTGTGTGTGTGTGTGTGTGTGTGTGTGTGTGTGTGTGTGTGTGCTCTTGTGTGATTTGTATCTGACTGACGTGCTACTGAAAAGCGTTTTTGAAAGGTTTGAAAATGTACATCGTTATCATCATCACTCACTGATTTACACTACATGACTTCAATGCTCTTGTTGCTGATAACGATGACGACGACGGTTATGATGCTATGCTGTCTTTGTACTGATCACAACACTTGTCGGCTGGTGAAAGGCGTGGTGACGACAGTGGTGCTGTTGGCACAAAATGGTGACGGACATGATGACAGTAACACCATCATTATCATCCACCATCACCACCATCATCATCATTATCATTGTCATCATCTTCGACGTGGTCATCATCATTATCGCAGTCTTCGTCGTCATCATCATCATGGACATCACCAAGGTTACCATAACCACATTACTGTGCATAAACTCTGCTCATAAGGACAGGGGGGTGGTGAGGAGGTGTGGGGGTGAAGGGGAATGCTGGAGAAGGGATGAGGATGAGGTGGGGAACTGTTTAAGGGTGGGAGGTGGGGACAACAACACCGCCGAACGTCGACTTAAATGTTCACGACGACGACGACGACGTTGACGACGACACTCCACGTGCTACAAACTTTAACCTTGACCTACATTTCTCCTGCAACCGTGCTGACCAGCCCCGAGAAGGTCAAAGACATTGGAGCCCACTGGATCATCGTGGGTCGCGGGGAGAGGAGGAAGGCGGCGAAGGAGAGGTGTAAGGTGGGTGCAGTGATGGGGTGGCTTAGTGGAAGTGACATGTCCGCTCGGGCGCACTGGTTCAAATCCCTCACTCTACCGGTATTTTCTCTCTCGCCCCCTTCCCTCCCTACCTCCCATCCACTAGTCCTTTTGTAGTGGTCTGCTGAACCGGTTAGCCATTCGCATGAGACGATAAACTGATGTCCCGTGGTGTAGCATGTACTTAGCGCATGTGAAAGAACCCACGACCATGTCTGTGACCATACAATACTGTGTATGAGTGGTCCTTCTTTCATCCGTGATTTCTCACACACGTAACACAACTCTGTAGGACAAGTGACGAATTGTCATGGCTCAATGCTGGAGATGACTGTATGACTAGTGACGAACGGCACACACAAGAATGCTGTGACATGATAAAACTGAACCGTATTTAATGAATACAGAAAATGTTTCAACACAGGAAAGCATTGACCATGCAACGAATCAGCGCCCATGACTTAAAAATCGAACAGGGAAGATATACAGATACACCGAAAGAACAAAGACTGTGTGATACTTGTAACAGTTTAGAAGATGAGATTCACCTTTTAGAAAATTGTGTAAAGTATTTACAGACACAGATTCGTAATCGATATATATCGTCCAAATCCAAAACGTAGTAAATTGATCCTTCTTACAGAATTACAGCCAAGGCTGGCGAAATTTGTTCACGAATGTTTCTATTCTTAATATGCGCATGTTTATATTTCATTGTGTCTTATAGACTTTAGGTTTTGTGACAATAAAAAAAATATTCTACTCACACACACACACACACACACACACACACACACACACACACCACACACACAGAAATAAAAACCTGAAAAAATAGTGCCAAATTTCAAATGCGGATATCTCGGAACAGAGTTGATGTAGGTCTGTTTATGTGGTATTTATAAACTCGGGATATCAAAAGCTCTACAGAAAGATGTGATACACACATTATCCCGAAATGTCCATTTTTCGTCACTTTTGCAGGCTGCCCCCTGAAATAAAAGTGCCAAATTTCGAATGCGGATATCTAGGAACTGAGACGATGCAGGTCCATTTAGGTGGTATTTTTCGACTCGGGAGGTCAAAAACTATATAGAAAGATGTCTTACACATATTATCCCGACATGTCCATTTTCCGCCAATTTTGAAGGCGACGACCTGAAAAAATAGTGCCAAATTTCAAATGCCGATATCCTGGAATTGAGTTGATGCAGGTCTGTTTATGTGGTATTTTTGGACTCGGGAGGTCAAAAACTATACAGAAAGATGTATTACACATATTATCCCGACATGTCCTTTTTCCGCCAATTTTGAAGGCGGCGACCTAAAAAAATAGTGTCAAGTTTCAAATGCCGATATCTCATAACTGAGTTGAAGCAGGACTGCTTATGTGGTATTTTTGGACTCGGGAGGTCAAAAACTATACAGAAAGATGCCTTACACATATTTTCCCGAAATGTCCATTTTCCGCGAATTTGGAAGGCCGCGACCTGAAAGAATAGTGCCAAATTTCAAATGCCAATATCACAGAATTGAGTTGATACCGGTCTGTTTATGTGGTATTTTTGGACTCGGGAGGTCAAAAATTATACAGAAAGGTGTCTTACACACATTATCCCAACATCTCAATTTTCCATTAGTTTTGTAGGCTGTGACCTGAAGAAATAGTGACAAATTTGAAATTCAGGTATCTCGGACCTCAGTTGATGGACGTCTATTTCTGTGGTATTTTTGGACTCTGGAGGTCAAAAACTATACAGAAAGATGTGCTACACGCAATATCCCGACATGTCCTTTTTCCACCAATTTTGCAGGCTGCGACGTGAAAAAAAAAGAAGTAAAATTTCAAATGCCGAAATCTCGGAATTCAGTTGATGCAGGTCTGTTTATGTGGTATTTTTGGACTCGGGAGGTCAAAAACTATACAGAAAGATGTCTTACACACATTATCCCGAAATGTCCATTTTCCGCCAATATTGAAGGCATCGACCTGAAAGAATAGTGCCAAATTTCAAATGACGATATCTCAGAATTGAGTTGACGCAAGACTGTTTATGTGGTATTTTTGGACTCGGGAGGTCAAAAACTATACAGAAAGATGTGGTACACACATTATCCCGACGTGTCCATTTTCCGCCAATTTTGTAGGCCGCGACCTGAAAAAATAGTGTCAAATTTTAAATGCTGATATATCTCGGAATTTAGTTGATGCAGGTCTGTTTATGTGGTATTTTTGGACTCAGGAGCTCAAAAACTATATAGAAAGATGTCTTACACACATTATCCCGAAATGTCCATTTTCCGCCAATTTTGAAGGCAGTGACCCGAAAGAATGGTGCCAAATTTCAAATGCCGATATCTCAGAATTGAGTTGACGCAGGACTGTTTATGTGGTATTGTTGGACTCGGGAGGTCAAAAAAATATATAGAAAGATGTATTACCCATGCTATCCCGACATGTCCATTTTTCGTCAATTTTGCAGGCCGCGACCTGGAAAAATAGCGCCTAATTTCAAATGCGGATATCTCGGAACTGAGTTGACGCAAGTCTTTTTATGTGGTATTTTTGAAGTGGGAGGTCAAAAACTATACAGAAAGGTGTGCTACACATGTTATCCCGACATGTCCATGCGACCTGGAAAAATAGCGCCTAATTTCAAATGCGGATATCTCGGAACTGAGATGACGCAAGTCATTTCATGTGGTATTTTTGGACTCGGGAGGTCAAAAACTATACAGAAAGATGTGCTACACATGTTATCCCGACATGTCCATTTTTCGTTAATTTTGCAGGCCGCGACCTGGAAAAATAGCGCCTAATTTCAAATGCGGATATCTCGGAACTGAGTTGACGCAAGTCTTTTTATGTGGTATTTTTGAACTGGGAGGTCAAAAACTATACAGAAAGGTGTGCTACACATGTTATCCCGACATGTCCATTTTTCGTCAATTTTGCACACTGCGACCTTGAAAAATAGCGCATAATTTCAAATGCGGATATCTCGGAGCTGAGTTGACGCAAGTCTTTTTATGTGGTATTTTTGGACTCGGGAGGTCAAAAACTATACAGAAAGATGTGCTACACATGTTATCCCGATATGTCCATTTTTCGTCAATTTTGCACACCGCGACCTGGAAAAATAGCGCCTAATTTGAAATGCGGATATCTCGGAACTGAGTTGACGCAAGTCTCTTTTTATGTGGTATTTTTGGACTCAGGAGCTCAAAAACTATATAGAAAGATGTCTTACACACATTATCCCGAAATGTCCATTTTCCGCCAATTTTGAAGGCAGTGACCCGAAAGAATGGTGCCAAATTTCAAATGCCGATATCTCAGAATTGAGTTGACGCAGGACTGTTTATGTGGTATTGTTGGACTCGGGAGGTCAAAAAAATATATAGAAAGATGTATTACCATGCTATCCCGACATGTCCATTTTTCGTCAATTTTGCAGGCCGCGACCTGGAAAAATAGCGCCTAATTTCAAATGCGGATATCTCGGAACTGAGTTGACGCAAGTCTTTTTATGTGGTATTTTTGAAGTGGGAGGTCAAAAACTATACAGAAAGGTGTGCTACACATGTTATCCCGACATGTCCATGCGACCTGGAAAAATAGCGCCTAATTTCAAATGCGGATATCTCGGAACTGAGATGACGCAAGTCATTTCATGTGGTATTTTTGGACTCGGGAGGTCAAAAACTATACAGAAAGATGTGCTACACATGTTATCCCGACATGTCCATTTTTCGTTAATTTTGCAGGCCGCGACCTGGAAAAATAGCGCCTAATTTCAAATGCGGATATCTCGGAACTGAGTTGACGCAAGTCTTTTTATGTGGTATTTTTGAACTGGGAGGTCAAAAACTATACAGAAAGGTGTGCTACACATGTTATCCCGACATGTCCATTTTTCGTCAATTTTGCACACTGCGACCTTGAAAAATAGCGCATAATTTCAAATGCGGATATCTCGGAACTGAGTTGACGCAAGTCTCTTTTTATGTGGTATTTTTGGACTCGGGAGGTCAAAAACTATACTGAAAGATGTGCTACACATGTTATCCCGACATGTCCATTTTTCGTCAATTTTGCAGACCATGGCCTGGAACATGTGTTGCACATCTTTCTGTATAAAAAAAATAGTGCTTGCTTTCAAATGCGGATATCTCGGAACTCAGTTGACGTAAGTCTTTTTATGTGGTATTTTTGGACTCGGGAGGTCAAAAACTATACAGAAGATGTCCTGCACATGTTATCCTGATATGTCCATTTTTCGTCAAATTTGCAGGCCGCGACCTGGAAAAATAGCCCCTAATTTCAAATGCCGATATCTCGGAACTGAGTTGACGCAGGACTGTTTATGTGGTATTTTTGGACTCGGGAGGTCAAAAACTATACAGAAAGATGTGCTACACATGTTATCCCGATATGTCCATTTTTCGTCAATTTTGCACACCGCGACCTGGAAAAATAGCGCCTAATTTGAAATGCGGATATCTCGGAACTGAGTTGACGCAAGTCTCTTTTTATGTGGTATTTTTGGACTCGGGAGGTCAAAAACTATACAGAAAGATGTGCTACACATGATATCCCGACATGTCCATTTTTCGTCAGTTTTGCAGGCCGCGACCTGGAAAAATAGCGCCTAATTTCAAATGCAGATATCTCGGAACTGAGTTGACACAAGTCTTTTTTTGTGGTATTTTTGGACTCGTGGGGTCAAAAACTATACAGAAAGATGTGCTACACATGTGATCCCGACATGTCCATTTTTCGTCAATTTTGCACACTGCGACCTTTAAAAATAGCGCATAATTTCAAATGCGGATATCTCGGAGCTGAGTTGACGCAAGTCTTTTTATGTGGTATTTTTGGACTCGGGAGGTCAAAAACTATACAGAAAGATGTGCTACACATGTTATCCCGATATGTCCATTTTTCGTCAATTTTGCACACTGCGACCTTGAAAAATAGCGCATAATTTCAAATGCGGATATCTCGGAACTGAGTTGACGCAAGTCTTTTTATGTGGTATTTTTGAACTGGGAGGTCAAAAACTATACAGAAAGGTGTGCTACACATGTTATCCCGACATGTCCATGCGACCTGGAAAAATAGCGCCTAATTTCAAATGCGGATATCTCGGAACTGAGATGACGCAAGTCATTTCATGTGGTATTTTTGGACTCGGGAGGTCAAAAACTATACAGAAAAATGTGCTACACATGTTATCCCGACATGTCCATTTTTCGTCAATTTTGCAGACCATGGCCTGGAACATGTGTTGCACATCTTTCTGTATAAAAAAAAATAGTGCTTGCTTTCAAATGCGGATATCTCGGAACTCAGTTGACGTAAGTCTTTTTATGTGGTATTTTTGGACTCGGGAGGTCAAAAACTATACAGAAAGATGTCCTGCACATGTTATCCTGATATGTCCATTTTTCGTCAAATTTGCAGGCCGCGACCTGGAAAAATAGCCCCTAATTTCAAATGCCGATATCTCGGAACTGAGTTGACGCAGGACTGTTTATGTGTATTTTTGGACTCGGGAGGTCAAAAACTATACAGAAAGATGTGCTACACATGTTATCCCGATATGTCCATTTTTCGTCAATTTTGCACACCGCGACCTGGAAAAATAGCGCCTAATTTGAAATGCGGATATCTCGGAACTGAGTTGACGCAAGTCTCTTTTTATGTGGTATTTTTGGACTCGGGAGGTCAAAAACTATACAGAAAGATGTGCTACACATGATATCCCGACATGTCCATTTTTCGTCAGTTTTGCAGGCCGCGACCTGGAAAAATAGCGCCTAATTTCAAATGCAGATATCTCGGAACTGAGTTGACACAAGTCTTTTTTTGTGGTATTTTTGGACTCGTGGGGTCAAAAACTATACAGAAAGATGTGCTACACATGTGATCCCGACATGTCCATTTTTCGTCAATTTTGCACACTGCGACCTTTAAAAATAGCGCATAATTTCAAATGCGGATATCTCGGAGCTGAGTTGACGCAAGTCTTTTTATGTGGTATTTTTGGACTTGGGAGGTCAAAAACTATACAGAAAGATGTGCTACACATGTTATCCCGATATGTCCATTTTTCGTCAATTTTGCACACTGCGACCTGGAAAAATAGCGCCTAATTTGAAATGCGGATATCTCGGAACTGAGTTGACGCAAGTCTCTTTTTATGTGGTATTTTTGGACTCGGGAGGTCAAAAACTATACAGAAAGATGTGCTACACATGATATCCCGACATGTCCATTTTTCGTCAGTTTTGCAGGCCGCGACCTGGAAAAATAGCGCCTAATTTCAAATGCAGATATCTCGGAAATGAGTTGACACAAGTCTTTTTTTGTGGTATTTTTGGACTCGTGGGGTCAAAAACTATACAGAAAGATGTGCTACACATGTGATCCCGACATGTCCATTTTTCGTCAATTTTGCACACTGCGACCTTGAAAAATAGCGCATAATTTCAAATGCGGATATCTCGGAACTGAGTTGACGCAAGTCTTTTTATGTGGTATTTTGAACTGGGAGGTCAAAAACTATACAGAAAGGTGTGCTACACATGTTATCCCGACATGTCCATGCGACCTGGAAAAATAGCGCCTAATTTCAAATGCGGATATCTCGGAACTGAGATGACGCAAGTCATTTCATGTGGTATTTTTGGACTCGGGAGGTCAAAAACTATACAGAAAAATGTGCTACACATGTTATCCCGACATGTCCATTTTTCGTCAATTTTGCAGACCATGGCCTGGAACATGTGTTGCACATCTTTCTGTATAAAAAAAAATAGTGCTTGCTTTCAAATGCGGATATCTCGGAACTCAGTTGACGTAAGTCTTTTTATGTGGTATTTTTGGACTCGGGAGGTCAAAAACTATACAGAAGATGTCCTGCACATGTTATCCTGATATGTCCATTTTTCGTCAAATTTGCAGGCCGCGACCTGGAAAAATAGCCCCTAATTTCAAATGCCGATATCTCGGAACTGAGTTGACGCAGGACTGTTTATGTGGTATTTTTGGACTCGGGAGGTCAAAAACTATACAGAAAGATGTGCTACACATGTTATCCCGATATGTCCATTTTTCGTCAATTTTGCACACCGCGACCTGGAAAAATAGCGCCTAATTTGAAATGCGGATATCTCGGAACTGAGTTGACGCAAGTCTCTTTTTATGTGGTATTTTTGGACTCGGGAGGTCAAAAACTATACAGAAAGATGTGCTACACATGATATCCCGACATGTCCATTTTTCGTCAGTTTTGCAGGCCGCGACCTGGAAAAATAGCGCCTAATTTCAAATGCAGATATCTCGGAACTGAGTTGACACAAGTCTTTTTTTGTGGTATTTTTGGACTCGTGGGGTCAAAAACTATACAGAAAGATGTGCTACACATGTGATCCCGACATGTCCATTTTTCGTCAATTTTGCACACTGCGACCTTTAAAAATAGCGCATAATTTCAAATGCGGATATCTCGGAGCTGAGTTGACGCAAGTCTTTTTATGTGGTATTTTTGGACTCGGGAGGTCAAAAACTATACAGAAAGATGTGCTACACATGTTATCCCGATATGTCCATTTTTCGTCAATTTTGCACACTGCGACCTGGAAAAATAGCGCCTAATTTGAAATGCGGATATCTCGGAACTGAGTTGACGCAAGTCTCTTTTTATGTGGTATTTTTGGACTCGGGAGGTCAAAAACTATACAGAAAGATGTGCTACACATGATATCCCGACATGTCCATTTTTCGTCAGTTTTGCAGGCTGCGACCTGGAAAAATAGCGCCTAATTTCAAATGCAGATATCTCGGAAATGAGTTGACACAAGTCTTTTTTTGTGGTATTTTTGGACTCGTGGGGTCAAAAACTATACAGAAAGATGTGCTACACATGTGATCCCGACATGTCCATTTTTCGTCAATTTTGCAGGCCGCGACCTGGAAAAATAGCGCATAATTTCAAATGCGGATATCTCGGAACTGAGTTGACGCAAGTCTTTTTATGTGGTATTTTTGAACTGGGAGGTCAAAAACTATACAGAAAGGTGTGCTACACATGTTATCCCGACATGTCCATGCGACCTGGAAAAATAGCGCCTAATTTCAAATGCGGATATCTCGGAACTGAGATGACGCAAGTCATTTTATGTGGTATTTTTGGACTCGGGAGGTCAAAAACTATACTGAAAGATGTGCTACACATGTTATCCCGACATGTCCATTTTTCGTCAATTTTGCAGACCATGGCCTGGAACATGTGTTGCACATCTTTCTGTATAAAAAAAATAGTGCTTGCTTTCAAATACGGATATCTCGGAACTCAGTTGACGTAAGTCTTTTTATGTGGTCAAAAACTATACAGAAAGATGTGCTACACATGTTATCTCGATATGTCCATTTTTCGTGAATTTTGCAGGCCCCGACCTGGAAAAATAGCTTCTAATTTCAAATGCGCATATCTCGGAACTGAGTTGACTCAAGTCTTTTTATGTGGTGTTTTTGGACTCGGGAGGTCAAAAACTATACAGAAAGATGTGTTACACATGTTATCCCGACATGTCCATTTTTCTTCAATTTTGCATTCCGTGACCTGGAAAAATAGCGCCTAATTTTAAATGCGGAAACTATAGAGAAAGATGTATTACACATATTATCACGAAATGTCCAATTTCCGCCAATTTTGAAGGCCGCGACCTGAAAGAATAGTGCCAAATTTCAAATGCCGATATCTCAGAATTGAGTTGACGTAGGTCTCTTTATGTGGTATTTTTGGACTCGGGAGGTCAAAAACTATACACAAAGCTGTCTTTCACATATTATCACGAAAGGTCCATTTTCCGTCAATTTTGAAGGCCGCGACCTGAAAGAATAGTGCCAAATTTCAAATGCCGATATCTCAGAATTGAGTTGACGTAGGTCTTTTTATGTGGTATTTTTGGACTCGGGAGGTCAAAAACTATACAGAAAGATGTCTTGCACACATTAACCCGACATTATCATTTTCCACCAATTTTGAAGGTGGCGACCTGAAAAAATAGTGGCCATTTTCAAATGCTGATATCTCGGAATTGAGTTGACCTGAAAAAATAGTGTCAAATTTTAAATGCCGATATCTCTGAATTTATTTGATGCAGGTCTGTTTATGTGGTATTTTTGGACTCGGGAGGCTAAAAACTATACTAATTTTGAAGACCGTGACCTGAAAGAATAGTGCCAAATTTCAAATGCCGATATCTCAGAATTGAGTTGACGTACGACTGTTTATATGGAATTTTTGGACTCGGGAGGTCAAAGTATACAGAAAGATGTGCTACACACATTATCCCGACATGTCCATTTTACGTCAATTTTGTAGGCCGCGACCTGAAACAATAGTGTCAAATTTTAAAAGCCGATATCTCGGAATTTAGTTGATGCTGGTCTGTTTATGTGGTATTTTTGGACTCGGGAGGTCGAAAACTATACAGAAAGATGTATTATACATATTATCCCGACATGTCCATTTCCCGCCAATTTTGAAGGCATGACCTGAAAAAATAGTGTGAAATTTCAAATGCCGATATCTCAGAACTGAGTTGATGCAGGACTGTTTATGTGGTATTTTTGGACTCGGGAGGGAAAAACTATACAGAAAGATGTCTTACACATATTTTCACGAAATGTCCATTTTCCGCGAATTTTGCAGGCTGCGACCTGAAAGAATAGTGCCAAATTTCAAATGCCAATATCTGAGAATTGAGTTGACGCAGCACTGTTTATGTGGTATTTTTGGACTCGGGAGGTCAAAACCTATACAGAAAGATGTGCTACACACATTATCCCGACATGTCCATTTTCCGCCAATTTTGCAGGCTGCAACCTGAAAAAAATAGTGTCAAATTTTAAATGCCGATATCTCGGAAGTCAGTTGATGCAGGTCTCTTTATGTGGTATTTTTGGTCTCAGGAGGTAAAACTATACAGAAAGATGTCATACACACATTATCCCAACATCTCAATTTTCCGCCAATTTTGTAGGCCGCGACCTGAAAAAATAGTGACAAATTTGAAATTCAGATATCTCGGAACTCGGTTGATGCAGGTCTATTTCTCTGGTATTTTTGGACTCTGGAGATCAAAAACTATACAGAAAGATGTGCTACACACATTATTCCCACATGTCCATTTTCCGCCAATTTTGCAAGCCGCGACCTGAAAAAATAGTGAAAAATTTCAAATGGCGATATCTCGGATCTGAGTTGATGCAGGTCTATTTATGTAGCATTTTTAATCTGGAGGTCAAAAACTATACGGAAAGATCTCTTACGCACATTATCCCGACATATCCAGTTTCCGCTAATTTTGCTGGTCGCAACCTGAAAAAATGGTGCCAAAATTCAAATGCCGATATCTCGGAACTGAGATAATGCAGGTTTGTCTATGTGGTATTTTTGGACTCGGCAGGTTGAAAACAACATGTCAGAAATGTGACTTGTATTTGCGGCAATGAAATTACCCCCATGCATATCATCTATAATCAGTTAAAACCATATTGACCTATGTCCTTTACAAAATCTACAGTTCCATCTGCTTCCATTTGAAATGCCTTATATGATAATCAAATTTATTTGAAATAGTTCAGAGTTTAATTTGGAGCCCAGTTGACTGTGTGTTGTGATTCTACTTGTTGACTAGTTAGTTTATTTTATTTCGTTTATATTCTTTTTTTTTTCAATGCTAATGTGTATGGGTGGTCCTTCTTTCATCCGTGATTTCTCACACACGTACCAGAGCTCTGTAGGACTAGTGACGAACGTATCGTGGCTTAATGCAGGAGAC
Organism: Babylonia areolata; assembly: GCF_041734735.1. Lineage (NCBI taxonomy): Eukaryota > Metazoa > Mollusca > Gastropoda > Neogastropoda > Buccinidae > Babylonia > Babylonia areolata. Next base: position 6,124,398 of record NC_134903.1, on the reverse strand, counting down.
TGGTGACCAGATCCGAGCAGCGCTGGACGCGGGGCTGAACGTGATGGTGTGTGTGGGAGAAACGCTGCAAGAGAAGGAGCTCTCTCAGACCCAGGACGTCCTCCACTGCCAAATGCAATGCATCGCTGGTCAGTGGAGACACGGCATTCATTCTCTATCACTTTTTGTTTATTTGTTTGTTTACAACAACAACAGCAAGAACAACAACAACAACAACCAGTGTTGTGTTGTTGTCTTTGTGAAATTCAGGCTGCCCTCCCCAACGCAACCCTTGTCTCCCCCCACTGCCCCCCACTCGCCCCCCCACATCTCTTTGTGTTTGGTTTTGGTTTGTTTCTTCTTTGCAAGTATATTTGCCCTTCTGTCCGATACGAACTACAACGACAGCAACAATGACAAATAGCCTGCTTGTTCTTCCCTGGTGTCTCTCAACAGCTGGCTCAGGAAACGCGTCAGCATTCTCACTGAAACTCGCGGACGGTTTCACTCTTGGGGTTGTTGTTTAAATACTCATGCTCCATCATCACAAGCAGCCTGTCCATTGATGCCCAGATCTTCTTCTGCGTCCGTGGGCAGCAATTCCCACACTCTCTTGTTTGTACGAGTGGGCTTTTACGTGTGTAAGCCTTTTTACCCCGCTATTTAGACAGCCATGCTCCGTTTTGAGGGGTGTGCATGCTGGGTATGCTCTTGTCTCCATAACCAACCGGACGCTGACATGGATAGCAGGATCTTTAATTAACGTGTGTATTTGATCACCTGCACGCGTTTCCACACGAAGGGGGTGGAGACACAAAATCAGGTCTGGACATACGTTGACCTGGGAGATCGAAAAAATCTTCACCAGGTGCGCCGAAACCGGGGATCGAACTCAAGAAACTCGGGCGAGAATCCAGCGCTCTTAACATTCTGCCATCACACCCGTCGATGCTCAGATCAACGGGAAGGCCGCCATTATCATTGGGGCGCTCAACAAGAGAGTTAAAGAACTATACCCCCACAGAAAAACCTGAGCGTCTACCAAGCATGCGCACCCTCATAATTGGCAGAGACGCGTGGACGACCCACTCCAGACTGAAGAATCACCTCATTGAAAATAATTAACTGTAATACAAATTTTGATGTGTTAGTCTAATATTCCTATTATTAATTGTGAAATGTTTTGTATGTGCTTGTGTTGCACCATATGAGGGAAAATATGCAAGTGGGTGGGTAAAGGGCAATGTGTAATTGTGTCCGAGAATTTGTGTTCAGTGGTGTGTGTGTGTGTGTGTGTGTGTGTGTGTGTGTGTGTGTGTGCGTGCGTGCATGATGTGTCTTTGTGTGTGTTTGTGTGTCTGTGTCTTCGTCTGTGTGTGTGTGTGTGTGTGTGTGTGTGTGTGATTGTGTCTGTGTCTGTGTCTTTGTGTGTGTTTGTATGTTTGTGTCACTGTGTCTGTGTGTAAATGTACGTGTGCGACTGCGTGCATTTCCACACGCTTTCATGCACATGCACATACATGCATTCATTCCCATCAGCATCAATAAGTACATTACAGTGTTACATGTCTGTCTGAGTGTGTATGTGTGCGTGCCTGAAATCTGATTGAACGACACCGGACGCGAATGATGAGCATGCAGTGACAGCCGTCAGTCGGCGCTACCCAGGTAGGCAGCCTGTTGTGCAAATGACCCCGTATTTGTAAAGCGCTTGGAGCTTGGTCTCCGATCGAGGATAGGCGCTATATAAGTATCCATATGATTCATTCGTGAGCTGGTACTTGGTTGTATTCAACAGACAACGTGGAGGACTGGAGCCGGGTCGTGGTGGTCTACCAGCCTCTGTGGGCATTATACACGTGCAAAAGGGTCATGCCTTTCGAGGTGCAGCTCACGCACAAAGACCTACGCAACTGGTTGGCTGACAACCTGACCCCAAGCATCGCCAGACACACCAGGATCATCTTTGGAGGTCAGGCCTTGAATTCAGTGCGAGCTATCTCCCCAGCAACTAAGTCAATGTTAGGATTTCTATGTGCGAAATTACGTAAATATATAGCATGCAGACGCAGTTATTGACTTCGTGGTATATCATAGTGAGAAATCACAAATGCTTTTTTTTTCATGTTGAGGAAATATGGTTGTCATTGAAAAGGATTTTCTTTCCCGCTACACACACACGCGCGCGCACTCCGTTTACCAGCCAACCAATAACATGCACCAGCAACACCATGTACTGTCTTCTTGCCTGTCTTTCGCCATCTGTTCCTGTCTTCTACTCTCCTTTCCTCTCCGTTGTTTTCGTTGACGTCTGTTTCCTCTTTCTTCCTGTGTGCTTCAGGATTTGTGAGTGGCAACCACAGTTCAGAGATGGCCATCAAAGAGGACATAGATGGTTTCCTGGAGGGCGACTCCTATCTTTCCAACGACTTTCTCAGGATCGTTAACGCGCGAAAATAGATGACACTTTTTTGTTGCTGGTTTTTTTTTTGTTTTTTGTTTTTTTGTTTTTTGTTTTTGTGTGTTTTTCATTTTTATTTTTCATTTTTTATTCATGTGTAAAGAAAATTAAGCATCGTCAATGTAGCAGCTTCTGAGGATGGCCTTCAAGGTGTCTTTGTATCAAGGCCTTCCTTCGTCAAGGAAGACCAGGCTAAAATCGCCCCACACGCGTCACAGAATCTTAATTGATAAGAAACGTCTGTAATTCATGTCTTGTAAGTCTTGTGTCTGCTTTTGTCAAATTTACATTTATTTATTTACATTTTGTCCAGGAAGTATTAAAAAGTCAAAAAGTGCGTCCGTGCGTACATTTTGAGCACCAGCAAACATTACCGTGTTCCATAATCACTCCCCACGCATTTACGGGTGCAAGGGAAGTGAATCTGGCATAATGTCCACATAAATCATGTCCTCTCCCCTTTTAGTAAATTGAAAAATATGAGGAGGGGAGTAATTCTGGTATTATGCCTCCTCCCCCCCCACCCCACGGCCCAAAACCTATTACAAAGCTGTGATTTAAGGTGAGTAATTCTGTCCTTAAGCCTGTTTATCCCCCCACCCCTTGATACTAAGATCGCAAAAGATGAGGGGGGTATGTCTAGCCTTACTCCCCAGCGACCAAATTACTTAGCTCACTGTGGGTGAGGAGAGTCATTCTGGCATTATGTACATATACACTTCACTCCCAACACTAACCCCACCAAAGGGGAGGGGAGTGATTCTGGTAAGGTCAGTGTATAAGCCCGTATACACAAGAACAATGTTCTGTGCTCCTTTAAGGAACATGAATAAGATCGTGAATGTGTGCAGCAAAGTTGTGGATGGGAATCAGAGAGCAGCTTGAATGAACTGAACATCAGAATATGACAGAAAGCCACATGCATTTCAAGTGACAACAGCAAGTATTCTTGTAAACTATGACCATCTTCTACCTTCAAAGCACATGCTTATCAGTTCCGAATTTCAGATAATGCAGGACTAATTGCAGTTTCACTACAAATTCTATCTAACATTAAACAGTTCGAGTAAAAGATATCACAAAATACATGCTTCAGTATATTTGTGTGTTTGACAAATTGCTATCGAATTGCAAATAGAGAAGAAGAACACCATACGTCTTCAGTGATTACATTAGAATAGAATACCAAGTATACCGGGGTCACAAGGAATATTGCTTCACTGAGGTTTTTGCAAGCGTCGATGTCTTCGTTTTCCATAAAGAAGTGCAAAACAGTGTAATTAAGATCTTGGTTTATTTTTCAACCTTTAAAACTCATTTGCGCTTGGGGTGGAGTAGTGGTTTAAACACACACACACACACACACACACACACACACAGAGAGAGAGAGAGAGAGAGAGAGAGAGAGAGAGAGAGAGAGAGAGAGAGATTAAATGATTGCATTTGATGGCACAATGAAAACTAAGGATCGTTTCAAGTCACTTTCCATTTTCAGTTGTACCTGAATCAGCACATGCTGGTACTATTTCACCCGAATTTGATCTGCATGAGATTCCATCCATTTCAAAAGTTGAGATTCTTTGGATTTTCCCCACTTTTCCGTCAAAGTGTTTAATGTATACATAAAGGGGTTAACAGCAGAGTTTAAAGGTAATACAAATATTGCTAAAGCCACATTCACTTCACCAGGAATGGGAAAACCAGCCAATGCAAACATTCCACACAATCCAATAGGAAACCAGCACAAGAAATCTGTTACTGCGATAGTTATTAACCGCTGAGCTATGGTTATATCTTGTGATACTTTCGTAGAGTTAGTCTTCAAAGCATTGGTCTGTATGGACCAGTAAATGAATACCTGACCCACAGAAATGAATAAAAACAACACAAAATTGAGAACAATCATTACACTGAAAGAATACAATTTTCCTTTGAACTCTTGTTTCGTTACTGGCAGCGGAATACAGATACCCGTCTGGCTGTAAAACTCCCAGTGTGATGTCACTGGAAGTAAAGGCAACAAGGCAAGGAACCAGCCAGTCAGCCAGATCAGTAGACAAACAACAGCTGCTGATTGTCGCTCAAATCGGAAAGTGCTGAATGGAAAGCAGAGGACAATAAATCGATCTAAGGTGATCAGGCAGATGATCAAAGCTGATGTTTCACTGGACAACAGAGACAAAACGCCAGCCACAGTGCAGGTCACGCTGTTTTTCCATGTGTCATCATAATGGAGATATCTGCCACGTAACCTTTCATCAGCCACTCCTATAACACCCATGTAGACACCCATCAGAAAGTCAGCCATTGTAAGGTTGGTGACAAACACACTGAAGCCACTGGAAGTGGTCATGCCCTTTGCAAACAAACGTGCACAGAAACAGAAGGCGTTACCAGACACTGCCAGACAGGTGATCAGCCACAGGAACCCACGGTATGTCCATGACTGCAGTAAATCTTCACACGATGAAATTTCGTCTTTGGTAGCAAAACAATACGAAGCCTGAAAATGTTCAGGGAGTATTTCATCACAACACAGTTTATAGTTATGTGATGAAATGAAGCGTAGATGGGAAAGCTGCTTAAAAATGTCAGATGGAAAGGTTTTGACAGGACTATGCTCTATGTACAGATGAGTCAGCTGTGGAGTGTATTGAAAACCATAAGGACTTATGGTGTGAATAGAAGTATATGTTAAATTAAGTTTCTGTAAACGAAAAAAGTGTGTAAATGCTTTTGAATCAAAGTTTGTCAGTGCTGTGTGTGACAGATCTATCAACGAAAGAGCATTTTGTTGAAAACCGGAAGAATAGTCAGCATACACTGACAGTATAGGATTGTTGGACAAAGACAATGACTGTATATTTTCTAAACCAATAAACGAGGTCATGTTGACATGCTGCAGCTTGTTACTGCTGAGGTCAAGGAATCTCAAATTGATCAACCTCATTTCAGGCAAGAGGGACAGAGAACACCTAGCAAGAACCAGACGAATGAGATAGGAGTTACTGTTCACATCAGACAGTGTCAGACCTGAACCTGTGGCGTCCAATGAACGGATCTGAGGGAAGAGATCAGCATAGAAAGGCTGTACACAGAAAAAGGTATGAACCTGACACAGGCAGCCAACAGGACAGGTAGCATTGCACCATAATTCATCATCAAGCATTGGGCAGTGAGGCCAGCCATCACACACGTGGTCACTATGTACACATATCATGGAATGTCGACATCGGAGAAGCCCTGGACATGTCAACTCCTCACATCCCTCTTCATCCCCGTGCTCCATACAGTCATGAAACCCATTACATCGTGTGTAAATAGGCAGACAGTCGTTGAATTCTCCAGGACAACGATAATGACTATCTGGACAAGACTCGGTGGAATTCATTGGAGTTGAGATGAAATGCGAAATTATATTGAACATGACAAGGACAGGAGATGGAATGCGTTTCTTAATAATGCGTTTCCTTTTGAAATCAGAACAGCCCCTTTCGTCTGATTCGTCCTGACAATGTGACAGTTGATCACACACATTGTCATAGGGGATACACTGACCGTTTTCACACGTGTAAACAGTTTTACTACAATTAGGATGCTTACAGAAAGATTCATCACTGGAATCCAGACAGTCAACTATGAAGTCACATACCAGGGAATATGACAGAGTGGTTGTGTCTTCACTGCATGTGAATGTGGGGATTAGAGTGACGTGACGATCTGTGTTATTCAGCAGAGTCATATACGATGGCTGATCAGAAACATGACAGGTGGATGTATACTGCTGACCACACGCTTCTCCACTGTTGGAGCCACAAGAGAGAAGTTTGTGATTCACTTGACCATCGTGGCACTCTGTCATATAGTATTGTTCTTTTGGGAGTGATACTTGTGTGTTGGCCAAAGGAATTCTCTTTGGATCGCTGGTTTTTTCTGCACTCCTGTTTAATTGGACTGCACAAGATATGCTATACTCGCTCAAAAACTTACAGGCCCCATGAAAATTCGTCATAAGTGTAAGATAAAGTTTGATACAAGAGAGAGAATTTCCACAGTCATATGATAAACTTTCAAATAAATGGTGGAAAACGGTTCTGTCTTCGCTGTAATCACTGTGTCTGTACATATTGGGCAGTGCTACATTGTTTGAATACAAACCTGTCAGAATGTACAGAAAACCACCCCAGTATCTCTTTGATTTATTGCCAATAACACCAAATGGGTCAAACAGGCAGGTAGGAAAGCCTAGTGTGCCACCACGCAAATTACAATACTCGTTACCCTTTTTATTGATGTCTGATATGTTTATTAAATGTTTTTCCAGGTGCACTTTCATAACGAATTTGTAGCAACGGTCACACAAGGCCACCAATCCCTGACAGTCAGCACTGCTGAAGGGACAGTGATCTGTTTCATCTCGTCCATCTTCACACTCTGTCTTCAGGTTACAATCCATGTGGTGCTGAAAGCTGGAATAGTGCTCCACTGAACAGTTCCAAAACGTACTGGGTAGCTTCTGGGGTGCTTTACTTTCAGGGAAAAAAGAAAAGAAAAACTGAAAACATTGTGTATTGGTCAGTTTGATGCAGTCGTCAAGGTTAAAAGAAATAATGAATTGTGTGTCATTGAAACAGTACATGAAGGTAATGTCACTCTCTGGCGTATACGAATGCCAAACACGAATTGTGTTATCGGATCCACCATGATAACGATACAAATTGATGGACACATAGTGTGGTGAAAGCCTTTTCAGACTGATCACGAACGGATGTCTGACAGGCACATAGAGTTTGTTCCACATCATGTATGTATAATTCTCACTTGTATTTCTTCTGAGTGTGAAGTATCCAGATGACGGTGATGTCATCACAAGAACCACCCCAGGTGCTTTGAATGTAATTGGCAATATTTCAAATGAAAAGAACCACCCATTCTATTGATGCATAAGTGAAACATCAATCAAAATAATAGCCAGTCAAAAAATGTACGATATCATAAAAATATTGAATGCAGTTTTGGTAAATTCAAACTTCTGGGAGACTGGCTTTCAAATGATTTGTCAAATGTAATGGGTATTAATGAAGTAAGAGGAGTTTGTACAATACTCCCTGTTTGGTAAAATGTACATAGCAAGCTGATGGAAACTAGGTCAGTGTTAAGACTCTTCTGCTAAGCCCGTCGTCTGCTCAGCCAGTGAACCGAATTCCCAACATTAAGCGGTGTATAGCCATTCCGTGGCTAATGAAGCATGCCCCATGTGAACCACGACGACAGTTAAGTTAAGTATATGTTTAGGCAAACAGGAAGTATAATACAAACTCTCTTTGTTTATATCGTTTACTATACATTGTCAACCTGGAGCAGAACTCAAAACAAAATGAGGAGCGCAAAACCAATTGGGTTCGCATAGACAGCATTAGTAACAGGTACAGCTGTGTTACCCATGACAAAGAAAATCCCTTTGGAACAATCTTCCGTGCTCACAGGGAAATCCTTGAGATATAAGATTAAGTGATTCCCCGAACACCGAAAGACTGCCTCCAGAACACAGCAAAGAGGCACATCGTGCTAATATGGCACTGAAGTGGCACCTCGTGTGCTCTCGGATTCAAGCAAATAGTATATCTCTGGGCCTGGGAGTCGGCTTCCAGAATGAACTGAAAAATCCAGTGAGAAATGGTGACAACAGTAATGCGTTCCTTGTAATTTCCATTGGTCTCCGAGGAAAGAAAGATATGGAAAAGTAGAAATGACATAGCGATCATTGACTAAACAAGACTGTCAGTAATGTGGACTGGTCTGTTCATTTTGTAATGTACAGCGGGAGGGTTTATGCAACTCACAAAAAGTCGTTATATGCTGACAAAAAGGAACAGTGGTGCATTGTGGTTATTCTACATAACAAAATAATAACCCTTATTGCTGTATAAAATAGGTAGAAAAATCACGGATATTCCTTTGCAAAAAGCAATTACAAACATATAGTGTGTTTAATTGTATCGTAATACCTTGAAGTGTACATTTATTGATTCCAATTGGAAATTGTTATTCAAATAGTGGTGACTTTAAACAACAAAGTGTAGTGGCAGATACGATTAAAATCTATTGATGCATCTTCGCAAAATAGTTTTGATATAGACGCTGTTATTTTATAATTTAGGCAATTAGTGATCCTGGTAGGTACGAGTAAAAGCTACTGTAGGATAAACAATACTTTCCCTGTGTCAGCGCTTGTTTACCTGACAATATTTGGGTTATGAGACTGCTGAGCTGACCAGTCATGCTGTACAAACATTTCGATATCACTTGTGTTCGTCTGGATGCCCGGGCATATGGTACAAAGATCAATTATTCATTATGTATATATGAGCTGCCAATACCTTTCCTTTTAAACTTTGTATTTCACCTCCTTGTTTTACTCCTACGTTTTGTATCATGCTTCGTTGGCAGCCTTGGGAAGTCACGGGTTTGCGATTTAGAAAATACACCACTTATCAGAATTTGTTTCTCTGGATCGCTTACTATGGGACATATTTCATTGCCACTGCCGAGGTATCTCACGAGTTCACAAAGGACGAAACTGCAGTCATGTTGGGCATACAATTAGAGAAAGCGTTCAAATGGCCCAGTTAGATTTCTTAAAGATTCTGTATCTTCTTCATCAACAGATACACTCTTGCACGTGTGTCTGAGGACACGCACACATGTACACTCTCAGACAAACAATATCACAGGAATATAAGCACATAGGCATGTAAAAACACCCAAGCACGATCACACACACACACACACACACACACACACACACACACACACACAAACACAAACACAAACACACACACACAACACACACACACACACACAAAAGACTTTAAAGAACGAACACATACACGCGAGCTAGCAAGAACACAGTCACACAATGTCCGTCTGTTTCCTGAAAGATTTAATGCTTGCTGTCACATGACACACTTAAAACAAATGCGCATTTCATAACTGACAGCTAAAACGAAGGTTCTAATTTATGACCAAATAGTGCAATGAATAATGTTGCAAAAAGGAAAAAGAGAGACATAGTCATGCACACTGTAATTTATGCATCAGCTTGCCTGAATGTTTTGTTTCCGTATTGATATCACAATCAATGAAAAGCCGTCATAAAAATTAATAGGCCTACTGTTGAACATGTTCTCTGTTGAACTAGCTTCTTTCGCATTGTAACGCACGTGGTGACAGTGAACAGGAACAAAGTTAACAGTGTGCACAGTGGCGTGTTTCTTCAGTTCACTGTATATAAAAAGAACCAGTCAGGTAACAACACAGTGCAGGTATACAATACGAAGACTGTCCTGACTGGCATGAGAAAGAAGTGTCCTCACTGATTCTACCGTGTCGTAACAATCTTATTTTTATTTCATTAAGACATCTTGCTCTGGCGAAAATAACAAAGGTGTATCACGTCTGACCTGCTGCGGTGTGATGTTGTGAATGTAGTGCAATTCACAGGTTGACTTGAGAGCACTCAGCATGCATACCATGTCAGTGACATTACCCATTGCCACTTATCCCGAATCACATATGCACACTCACACCCAGGTTCTTCTGACGCGGTGCAGGAGATAACAGTCTGCCTACTTCTTCTTCTCCGTTTGTGGGCTGTAACTCCCACGTTCACTCGCATGTACACGATTGGGTCTATACGTGTATGACCGTTTTAACCCCACCATGTAGGCAGCCATACACCGTTTTCGTGGGTTGCCTTTGATTCTTTGTCAGAATTCTATGCTTGACCCAAAACGATCTATATCAAGAAGGCATTGACCTGTTTTGAATTCTTAATTCCAACCAAGAATACAGAAAAATAAAAACGAAATGAACTAAAATAACAGAAAACTGCGTTTCAACAAAGCCTTATCCCTCCACATGAACATTGAGTCATAAATTACTCTGTCTGCATACCGTTCACAAAAGAGTCACTAACTGACGCTGACATACTTCTTTCTCTCGACACTGATGATTTATTTCCGCGTGTCAAAACAACATCCTACGGACAACGTTTCTCTCCTCTGCAAATCATTCAGCCTGGAATTCGCAAAATTTGTTACATACACAGTCGATTTTACCTTTGAACAAGAAGCAAAGCCTTCAAGACTCACTTGTGCTTAGTGGTTTATTCAGTTAAAGAACACGAGGAGAAAAAAACAACAACAACAAAACAAAGATAGATATATATATATATATATATATATATATATATATATATATATATATAAATGGTGAAAAGTGCTGTGTATTAAATATAATATATAAAATAAACCTGGGAGAAAAAAAAGAAAAAAAAAAAAAAAAAGTAGAGAGAAAAGGCATGCAAACGGGATCGAACCATACATGTTCAGTTCGGAAGCCAGCAGACTAATCCCCAGTGGCGCATCTGACGTGATTTGAATAAATTTAATTGACGTTTTCTTCTTACCGTGAAAAATAGTTGTGATTGTAGTGGACGTAATAACGCTGTTTAAATCATGTTTTTTGTGTGTTTTATCATATCTCGATTATTCTTTTATTTCGGGAGTAAAGGAGACGTTGCCATCGCTTCAAGCACACAATAATACATGGTAGATCTCTAGATCTGCACGAACCAGTCCACATGCAACAGGCTGAAAGAAACGATCATTTCATTTTTTTCTTTTGTGTTCATTCCAGTTAATTCAGTGTCCACTTTAGAATATGTTTTTGCAGTAAACACGTCAATGGTGTAGTTTGTAACTCTGTATGTGTTCTGTCCAGAATTTATGTTTCTTTCCTTTTAATTGTGAATAAGAAAAACGAGGTCATGTCGTCTTCGAACACAACCTACCTTCTAGTAGGCCTAAATCAGTGGGAAACGGTTTTTAGAATTTTCGGATTTCAGAACGAATCCCAACGAAATAAACCGTTAATGATTCGGAAATATGACTTAATTCGGGAGACTGACAACCTGTTACTGGTGTGACTCTGAAGATATTTTTTCATACTATGTTTAAGCCAAATTTGGTATTGGCAGACAAAGTATTTCCAGAGACACACAGGCACAGACACACACACACACACACACACACACACACACACACACATACTCTCTTCTTGTTAGAAAACTCACACATTACAATTTGTCAAATGATGCTTTAAATTTTTTTTTTTATCTCCTTTCTCAGTGACCGTCATCAGTTGGTTGAAATCAGTTCTAGCAGGTCTGATTTACTGCCTGTAAAATTTAGTGTACCACAAGGATCAGTGCTTGGACCACTTTTATTTTCTATATATATATAAATGACTTGCCATTACATATACAGTGCACATACGAAATGTTCGCGGACGACATCTCACTTCAGTCAAATAGTGATAATCCAACTGAACTTGTAAATTAGCTTCAGAACAATATAGATAGTTTGGACAAATGGACTGAGTTGAGCCACATGTCTCTAAATACAGGCAAAACTAAATGTATGTATGTGACGACACGACAGAAGCGACAAAAAATGCATATCTCCTTTACACCTTTATACATCCACGGGAAAACAATTGAAGAAGTTACAACACACAAAGTATTAGGGGCCATAATAGACAATGACCTATCATGGTCTGATCATATTGCTGATCTAGGAAAAAGAATTTCCAAAAGAATATACCAGCTTAGCAAGGTTAAACATTTTCTCAATCTTCATTCTAGGAAGCTATTTTTTCACGCACACATTCTATCTCTCATAAACCATGCATCCACGTTGTGGAATAATGCCAGCGAAACTAACCTCAAACACACCAGTCGCTTGCACAAAAGAGCTCCAAAACTGATAAAACTAAAATCTAATACTTTGACAGATAATGACTAAAATATTTTAGACATTCTTCCGCTCAAACGTGGACTGTTACTTAACAAATGTATGTCTATGCACAGTATAGCGAATGGAACGGCACCAAAGAAAATAACCCAGAATTTTATTACTAATGAAAATAGACACACTCACAAACTATCTTTTCCACGACCCCGAAACAATTTATATAAATCAAATTTAATATATTCTGGGGGAACGATATGGAATGGTTTACCTCCCTCTTTAAAGTCATGTCGTCTAAAGCAACCATTCAAAAAAGCACTTAAGAAATATTTGATGGAAAAAATATGATCCCTTGATGCTTCGATATGACTATCATTGTATCTGCTGTCTATATATTTGTCTGTCTATTTTTCTTACCTTAAACTTTCTCTGTTCTTCTGACTCTCTGTCTCTCTTTTCCATCTCTCGACTGTTACCTTTATCCGTCTGTCTGTTCTCCCTCTCTCTCTCTCTCTCTCTCTCTCTCTATATATATATATATATATATGTGTGTGTGTGTGTGTGTGTGTGTGTGTATGCATCTTTCTCTCTCTCGTTTTTCCTCTCTCTCTTTTCTTCTTGAATTAAGTTAATGATGTAAGAATGTCGCATTGCATGTTGTAATCGTGTCAGTATCATATGTAAATTTATTGCTATTTACGCTTGTATTATTTCTGTTGTTGTTGTTGTTGTTCTCGGTAGAATTTTTGTGTGTTTCTTGTAATTGTTTATTTCCATATTATCCTTTCCAGACCCCCACTTACCCCATTTCTTCCTTTTTTTAATAAAAAAAAATTTAAAAAAAATCTTTTCTTCTCTTTTTTTATGAGGGCAGAACGTAAAAAAGCTGTATAAGCTTATTCTTTTACCCTCAATAAAGATCATTTTGACTTGACACACACACAACCGAACACCAGGTTAAAACGTAGACTCACTTTGTTTATGGAGAACTGTGTCAGGGCAAGCGTTCAGTTGGAGGGCAAAAGGAACGCTACAAAAACTGCCTAAAAGCATCCTTCAAAGACCTGGGCATCGACATCAACACGTAGGAGACACTTGCCCTGGAACATCCGGCGTGGCGCAGTAG